>NC_049244.1:34083419-34386449 GCF_011100685.1 Canis lupus familiaris | reverse complement strand
TATTGTGATTCCCAATCAGGATAAATGCAAAGACATCTCTCCCCTAGGTATATGGTAGTGAAATTTCAAAACAGTGTACATAGACAGAAATTGTAAAGGCCACCAAAGAAAAAGACAAAATACCAGAGATGTAACCATCAGACCACCATAAGTAGTCCCCAAAAACAGAGCTTGAAGAAAGGAAAACAATAATTTTAAAGCAATAATATTATATATTATATCAAGATAAATCATTTTCAACAGTGAGGGCAAATTGAAAAAATACTTTAGAAAAACAAAGATGGAAAGACTCTATCAGTCCCAAGAGCCAACTGTAAGAATGAGTAAAGGATGTATTTCAGGAAGAAGAAACTTTTTTTTTTTTTTTTTGGAAGAAGGAACTTAAACCCAGAAGGAATGAGGAATGTTTGTGATGAAAGAAGCAACAGTGTTTGGAGGAAATGGTAAATATTTGGGCAAATATAACAACATTGACTAAATAAAATGACAATGACTATTGAGACTAACTTGAGGACTTTACAAAAAAGATGGAACTGAATTACTAGACCAAATTAATAAGGTGGTGAAAATTGAAATTAGTGCACTTTTAGATTTACGTTGCTTAGTTTTTCTCTTTGTTAATTCACGTACACAGTAAAAGAATAGGAATAGAAGGCAAACTTTCAAACTAGTAGAAGGAAAAAGGAATTTAAAGAACTCACTAGGGAAATAGAAAACAACAAAGGAAATAAAGTAAATAAAGGATAATATAAAGTTGAAAAATAGTTACATATTTCAAGTAATAAATTTATATAAACTATATAACTAGTTAAAGGAGAGTCTCAGATAATTTTTTAAGTCCATATATACAGTTTCAAAAGACATCCTAAAATACAATGACAGAAATGTTGACAATATTGAGGTAGAACTAGTAGATATTCTGTGTCAAATTCTGGACAAGTTAAAACTGATGTAATTTTATGAATTTCAGCAAAATAGACTTTGGGGAGATAAAAGAGATAAAAGGTCAATAGAAAATGATAAAAGGAACAATTTACTATGAGGGTAAAACTATCCTGAACCTTCATTCAATTAACATAGCCTTAAATGTACAAAGAATTAACAGAATTAAAAGAAGTGATTAAAAATCTCCACTATTATAGCTCTCTCAGTAATGAATAAATCAACTAGACAAAAATGTAATAAAGATATTGAAGATTTAATAATACAAGTCAAAGCCTGATTTAATTTATATAGAGAGTTTTATATCCAACAGTTGGAAAATAATCTTCATGCATGCATGGAATACTTATAAAAATTGACTATACATAAGCTACAAAGTAAATTGCAATACATTTCAAATAACCAATACTATATAGAAAACATGCTCTGACAAAAATGTAATGAATCAATAAGGAAGCCATCATTAAACCTAAAATATTTTGAAATTTATTATTTTTATTATTTTAACATTTTATTTTATTTATTCATGAGAGACACAGAGAGAGAGAGAGAGGAACAGAGATACAGGCAGAGGGATAAGAAGGCTCCATGCAGGGAGCCGATTGTGGGACTCAATCCTGGGTCTCCAGGATCAGGCCTTGGACTGAAGGCGGAGCTAAACCACTGAGCCACCCGCGCTGCCCTTGAAATTTATTTAAAGAAGTTAAAAATAATGGGCAAATGAATAAATTATAAATTCTTTAAATATTCTTAAAATATCTAATCATAAAATTAGTACATCTTGAAGTTTATGAGATGCAGCTAAAGTAATATTTAGAGGCAGATTTATAGACTTAAATACATGTATTTTTAATAAAAGAGTTAAAATTAGTTAATTTCTGGGCAATAATGGTGGATTAACCATTGCACTCTCTCTAAAACCTCACAGATGTGATGTATAAGACCAAAGAGAAAGAGAAAGCAGCAAGCAGCAGTATAAGGTTATAAGCTAGAAAGTAGTAATGACTTAGCAAATCCACTTAGCAAATCCAAGAGGTTTATATCATAAGTTGTCAGCGAAGAAAACAGAGAAGGAACCTCATTTATACCACAAGATGCACAGAAAGATCAGAAATAGGAAAAATAAGTACCTCCGGAAATGAGGCCGAAGGTGAGGTTAAAACAGAATTACCTGTAAGTGGGTTTAATAAGTAGTTTAAGATTGAGAGAAATTTATATTATTGGAAGGTCAGACAAAAATGGACTGTCCCTCCCAATGAGAAAAAACAAATTCTAAAATATCTACCTATCTATCATCTATCTAATCAGTTTGAAGCCATCCTAAAGCTACAAAAGCAAGGAGACACTGAAGATATGAGGCCAATATCTCAAAATGAAAGAATGTTCCGGGCGGGACACCTGGGTGGCTCAGTCGTGATCCTGGACTCCTGGGATCAAGTCCCACATCGGGCTCCCTGCAAGGAGTGTGCTTCTCCCTCTGACTGTGTCTCTGCTACTCTCTGTGTCTCACATGAAAAAATAAATATCTTTAAAAAAAAAAAAAAAAAGCAAGTGAGGTGAGCCAGGGAAGTGAGCCTTACTTTTGGCATTGCTTTTTCCTTTGTGATATTTGCTAATTTAAAAAAGGCAGCTGAAATATTGAAAAGATGAACAGATACAGGTTTCTGAGAAGCTGAAAAGCTGAACAAAGCTTTTGGCAGTTTTATGGCATCAGAAGAGACCAAAATTGTAGTCACCAAAGATGTTGAGGGTAGGCCCTAATAAACCCTCCAAATGTTGGAACCCATTCTTAGGAGTCAGGATGAATTAAAAATATATAAGCCCTAATAGCAACTGAACACAAAGGAAAAATGCTTCATAGTTCTGAAGACAAATTATTTATAACTGTAAATTCATTCAAACTATAAGTTAAATATGAGGTTGGGTGAAAATATTTCTAGACATTCAAGATTTCAAAATATTTACCTAGAAAATTAATGGAAAATGAGCTCCACTAAAATGAAAATCATAAATTTAGAGAACAGAAGTCAAACAGGATAGTGGCAACAGAGAGTTTTCTGGGTAGTGGTAAAGAATGCTCCTAGGAGGACAACTGAGCAACAAGAACAACCTGTTTAGATCAGAAGAGGTTGAAAGTCCCTGGGAAATATTCAGGAAGATGAAACTAGTATCTAATATGTCTGCATGGATAAAGAGTACATTTAGACAATTGGTTGAAAGTATGAATTAGTGATGAGTAATAGACAAGCAAATGAAAACCTCAGAAAACTATAAAATCCAAGTTAAACAAATTTTTGCAAGAAAAATTTATCTTGGTATATTACAAAGTAAATTCTTGGTTCATTTAATAAGGAAATTTGGGTAATCATAATCAAACACTGAATAATGATTTAACCAAATTAAAATAGAACTATAAGTGGAGGATTGGGTGTGGAAGGCAAGAAAGAATGTGTATTTTAAAATAATAAAATAAAATAATAAATCCTCGACTTTAATAGAAGGAAATCAGATATAATGTCTACAATTAAAAATATCAAAAGTACCAATATATAAAAATGTTATTTAGAGAAATGGAGATTTAAAAAAAAACAAAATAAGCACCTAGAAAAGCTGAAAGGGAAGAAAACATGGTTATGCCTGCTATTCTTCTTACAATGACTTCTGAAAAAAAAAATCAATACTTTTAACAATATGCATTTTTATTTGATAAAAATTTAAAATAAAAGCAGAAGGCTAAGTAGAACTTAAAAAATTAGGTATGTATACAACTCAGTGAATTCGAAAATTAAGTTTCATGAAACCACAGAAAATATAATGAAGGCAATAATAAAAATAAAGGTAAAAGTTAAACTAAAACAAAAAATAGCACCATTAATAAAACCACAAGGGAAGGGAGAAGAAATGTGTGGGAAATATCAGAAAGGGAGACAGAACGTAAAGACTGCTAACTCTGGGAAATGAACTAGGGGTGATAGAAGGGGAGGAGGGCGGGGGGGTGGGAGTGAATGGGTGATGGGCCCTGGGGGTTATTCTGTATGTTAGTAAATTGAACACCAATAAAAAATAAATTAAAAAAAAAACACAAGTCGATTCTTAAAAAGTCTATAAAAATTCTGTAGTAATATTAATAAACTGGAAGAGGAGAGAGAGAAACAAAACACTACATTTGAAATACCTATGGTTACAGAACCGGAGCTACTTGAACATCATAGTGTTCCTTATGCCTTTTAAAATTATGAACCTCATACCAATAAATTTGAAAACTTTAAAAAATAGGTAATTCTAGAAAAATATGACAACAAAACTGACTTGGGAAGAAATAGAAATCATTAAAAAACTAAATCTGTCAGAAGAAACACACAGTCCAAACCTAAATATAATTCTAAATACATTATTGGCAGATAAAATCTAGTATTATACATAAAAATCATTAAATGTGTACAAGCAGGAAAGAAAGAATTAGTTTAATATTAGTAAATGTGCTCATTTAATTCATTATAATAACAGATTAAAGTAGAGGGATCTCTAGGTGGCTCAGCAGTTTGGTGCCTGCCTTTGGCCCAGGGTGCAATCCTGGAGTCCGGGGATCGAGTCCCACATTGGGCTCCCGGCATGGAGCCTGCTTCTCCCTCTGCCTCTGTTTCTACCTCTCTCTCTCTCTCTCTCTCTCTCTGTCAATCATAAATAAATAAATAAATAAATCTTTTTTAAAAAAAGATCAAAGTAGGAAAAACCATATGATCATCTCAATAGATGTAGAGAAAGCAGCTAGTGAAATTCAATAGTCATTTATAAAATTTTAAAAAGTAATAACTTTTTAGTAAACTAAGAGTAGAAGGATGCCTTCTGAATGGACTAAAGTATATGTGCTATGGTAGACTAAAAAAATGGCTCCTCAAAGATATCAGCTCCTAATTTCAGGCACCTATAAATATTACCTTATTTGGAAAAGGGGGCTTTGCAGATGTGATTAAGTTAAGGATCCTATGGTGGGAGATTATTCTGGGTTATTGATGTTGGCTCTAAATGCCATCCCAGGTGGCTTTATAATAAAGAGAGGATCAGAGAAAGATTCCCGCCCCCCTCCCCTCTCTCTCTCTCTCTCTCTCTCTCTCACACACACACACACTCTCACACATGAGAAAATAAGGTGAAAATGGAGTCAGAGATTGGAATGATGTGGCCATAAACCAAGGGAGAGATTCTCCCCTAGATCCTTTGGAGGGATTATGTCTCTGCTGACACACCTTGATTTCAGCCCAATGATAATGATTACATATTTCCAACTTTCAGAACTGTGGGAGAATAAATCCCTGTTGTTTTAAGGCATCTAGTTTGTGGTAATTGATTATAGCAGCCTTCAAGAAACGGATACATCCACCAAAAAAAAATCTAAAGCAAGCATTATATTTAATGATAAAATGTTAAAAGCATTCCTTTAGTCAGCAAGACAAAGATGCCCTCTTTTTCAATATTCTTCTGGAGGTTTTGAAGTAAAGAAAGAAAAAATATAAGGACCAGAAAGAAAAAAAAAATCTATTCTCCTAGGAGAAATGGTTGTCCATGTAGAAAATCTGAGAACATCTGCAAACTCTTGGAACCAATAAAGAGGCCAGGAGGTTAGTGAATTCAAGAACAGCAATACTAGGGCCCAGCGCCCCTGGCAAGAAAAAAAAGAAAAAAAAAAAAAAAGAATAGCACTATTGTTACACAGTCTCTATTTATACCAGCATCAAATACGATGGAGTACCCAGAGTAGACCTAATCAGTATGTGTAAGATCTATATGGAGATAGTTATAACTTTTATTGAAGCATATAAAAGTACACCTTAGTAAATGAAAGCATTTACCATATTCATAAATGGAAAGATTTAATATTGTAAAGATAGTACCTTTCCCAAATTAATCTACAGTCAAGACTCTAACAGAATTTTGCACATACCTATTCTAAAGCACATGTTTTTATTTAACAAACTTTCAGAGAGAGCACTATATATAGTGCTTACTATGTGTCATGCACAGTTCTAAGCAATTTGTAAATATCCATTTAATCCTTAAAACACCCCTATGAGGTAAGAGCTATTATTATATGTGATGGTTATTTTCTGTAAACCTGGTTGAGCTAAGGGATGCTCAGGTAGCTGGCTAAAACATTATTTCTGGATGTATCTCTGAGAGTGTTTCCAAAAAAAGATTTATTTGAGTCAGCAGACTGAGTAAATAAGAACAATCTGAGTAAAGGCCTCTCACCATGTTAGAGGGCGTCATCCAATCTGTTGAGAGCCCAAATAAAACAAAAGGCAGAGGAAAGGCAATGTTGCCCTCTATTTTTGAGCTGGGACATCCATCTTCTCCTGTCCTTGGACATCAGGGCTCCTGATTCTCTAGCCTTTGGATGATTTTCAGGCCTTTGGCCTAAAATTGAGAGTTATACCGTCTGTTCCCATGGTTTTCAGGCTGTGGGCTCAGACTGAATTATATCATCTGGTTCTGGTTCTCTAGCTTTTATATAGCAGATCATGGGACTTCTTGGGCTTTATAACTATGTGAGCCAATTTTTATAATAAAATATAAAGTAAAATTTTTATTGCTTGTTTTTCTGGAGAACCTAATACATTATCCTCATTTGACTGATGAGGTAAAGAAGGTTGAGAGGTTAAGTAATTTGCCCAAGGCCAAGTAGATATTAAGTGATGATGTTGGGATCCAGGCTCAGTCTACTTTAAGAGACCATGCATTTAACAATTGAACCAGGGATCCCTGGGTGGCGCAGTGGTTTAGCGCCTGTCTTTGGCCTAGGGCGTGATCCTGGAGACCCAGGATCGAATCCCACATCCGGCTCCCGGTGCATGGAGCCTGCTTCTCCCTCTGCCTGTGTCTTTGCCTCTCTCTCTCTCTCTGTGACTATCATAAATAAATGAAAATTTAAAAAAAATTAAAAATAAACAATTGAACCATATGGAACCCATAATAAATTTTCTCATACATGGAAATTCAAAATATGACAAAAGTGGCAAGCTAAATAAATGGTGCTAAGAAATTTTAGAAAGATAAAGTTAGATCTGCACCTCACAGTACCCACAAATTCCGGATGGATTAAAGGCATGGAGTAAAATTGTAAAATTGTAAAAATTGTAAAAATTGTAAAAATTGTAAAAATTGTAAAATTGTAAAACTGTTGAAAGAAAAGTAGAAGAATATCTTTATGATATTTGGAAAAGAAAGATATCTTAAACAGGACAACAATATATAAACCATAAAGAAAAATGTTTTATAAATCTGAATATGTTAAAATAAATAAACTGTGTGGTAAAAGAAACCATAAAAATTTTGTAATAGGGATGCCTGGGTGGCTCAGCGGTTAAGCGCCTGCCTTCAGCTAAGGGCATGATCCTGGAGTCCCGGGATCGAGTCCCACATGGGGCTCCCTGCATGGAGCCTGGTTCTCCCTCTGCCTATGTCTCTGCCTTTCTCTCTCTCTGGGTCTCTCATGAATAAATAAATAAAAATCTTAAAAAAATTTTTTATAATACAAGTCACTAATGAGAAGAAGATATCAACCATTGATATAAAAATTAGTGATTAGTTTTCAGAATATGAAAAGATCTCTTAAAAATCAATATGGAGAAGAAAAGCCAATGGAATAGGTGAATAGTGTAAATAGGTAATCAAGAGAGGGGAAGAAACCCAAAGAGCTAAGAAATAATGCTCAACTTTATTAGTAATCAGGTAAATGCAAATTAGAACACAATGATAACAATTTATTACAGATATATAGTATGTATAAAGATATATAATGATATATGTTTAAATTTATATACTTAACTCAGGACTATGGCATGTTCTATATATCTCTTTCATTTCTCTCTTAATAAAACTTAAATACAGTTGCTTATTAGTACAGACATTGGTTTTTATGGCTGAGTAGCATTCTATTATAGAGATTTGCCATACTTTATATACCAAGTCATGTAGTAATGGACATTTGTTTCCTTTTTGTTGTTTCGCTTTTACTAGCAATGCTGAAATAAACATTCTTGTACATACAAAATGTGCAAATACCTCTGAAAGTTAAATTCTTACACATGGGCCTGATGGGTTAAAATTGCTGAACTTCCCTCTAAAAGGTTTGTATTAATTTGTAATCTCACTAATAGGTGTGAAAATACCTGTTTTCCAACTATATTGTAGACTTTAAATTTTTTATCTCATAGAACATTCTATCTTGATTTCATTTCAATGCATATTTTCATAATTATCAGTGAGGTTGCATAAGTGTTACAAACAAATTTCCTCCTGCCTATTGTTATTATTTAATTGTATGTTTAAACTTTTGATGCAAGTAAACCATTTTTGATGTAATAAATAAGGTACTGATCAAAGTTTATTTTGTTCCAAATGGCTAGCCAGTTGCCACAACATCATTTGCTAACTAATCCATCATTCTCCCACTGAATGGTAATGCCACATTCTGTAAATTAAATCCCCATATGGGCTTGGATCCATTTCTCAACTCTCTTTTCCAATGGCTTGTTTATTTATGTGCCAGTACCAGATTGTTTTAATTACTGTAAGTTTATCATATGTTTTACTATTTGGTCTGGTGCCCTCTCATAATTCTTTCACAGATTTGTTCTGGCTATCCTCAAATATTTATTTTTCATCTGAAATTTGGAATGCTCTTGTCTGAAAGAAAAATTCTTTTGCTTTTTAATTGCTTTTTATTGAAATTACAGATTAGAAAGAATTACCATTTTTATCATACTGAATCCTTCCAAGCCAACAATGCAGTAGATCTTTTCATTTAGTCTAGTCTTCTGTGTCTTTCAGCAAAACTTTAAAGTTTTCTTCATTTAAGTATGGCACATTTTTCAGAGTTTTTTGTAATAGTTCATATTGCTTGTTGTTATTTTAAATAATACTTTCCCATCAATCTTTGGAGCTTGCTTGTCTACTGAAAAGCTATTTTTTGACCTTAATATTGTAAGTAGGCACCTTATCGAATTCTCTGCTTTTCTAAAAATACTTTTCAGTGGATCCTCTTGGATTTTCCAGGGCAAAAAGTATAACATATGCTAACAATAATTATTTTGCCTCCTTTTTTCTAAACATTATACAATTTATTCCTTCTTTTGCAAATTGGACTATCCCAGATTTCCAGAACAATGCTAAATAAAAGTGTTGATGGGGTATCCTTCTCCTATTTATTACTCTAATATAGATGCTTCTAGTATAATTAACCATAACACTGTATATAAAAAACAAGTCATACAGTTGTATATATACAATTATAACAAGAAAAGTTCTATTAATTTTATTATAGTAAGACATTTCAAATCAGGAATGTAATGTTTTGTTTGAAAAATCCTTTGATCATTTCAAATTTTCTCCCTTTGTCCATGATATATATAATTCTATTAAAACATTTCCTAGTACCAAAATATTCTTGTATTGTAGTACATTCTATTTTTATTGTGCTGCTGAATTATATTTGGGAGAAAGCAAATAATATTCCACTTACAATTTTTACAGTGATATTCTGGGTAAATGGACATGTAGTTTTTTATTTTTGTGTTGTCTTGGTTGAGCTCTATTGTCAAAATTATTCTCATGTTACAGAGAGCATTTGGAAGAGTTATTTTTCTTCTTGTGACTTGGGACAGTTTGTATAGTATTGGAATTTTGTCTTGATTATTTGATTGCATTCACCTCTGAAACCATTTTAATTCTACATTTTTTTTAAATTTTTATTTATGTATGATAGTCACAGAGAGAGAGAGAGAGAGGCAGAGACATAGGCAGAGGGAGAAGCAGGCTCCATGCACCGGGAGCCCGACGTGGGATTCGATCCCGGGTCTCCAGGATCGCGCCCTGGGCCAAAGGCAGGCGCCAAACCGCTGCGCCACCCAGGGATCCCTAATTCTACATTTTTTGAAGCAGATTTTGGAAATGGGTGTTTTCATAGAAAAGCCGTCATTTCATTCAGGTGTCTTATTTGTTTGCATAGCATCAAGGACAGTGTCTGCTCTATTTCATTTGATTCCTTCATTATTTGAGGCTAGTTCCCCATCCTCATTTTATACCGGTTCCAGTTTGCCTGATTACATTACTTAGCTTCATGTAGTTCATAGTCCTTTTTAAAAGTTTGGCTTTATTTATTCTTCTATTTTTAAAGATTGTTTTATTTTTTTTTTATTTATTTTTTTTTAATTTTTATTTATTTATGATAGTCACAGAGGGAGAGAGAGAGGCACAGACACAGGCAGAGGGAGAAGCAGGCTCCATGCACCGGGAGCCCGACGTGGGATTCGATCCCGGGTCTCCAGGATCGTGCCCTGGGCCAAAGGCAGGCGCCAAACCGCTGCGCCACCCAGGGATCCCTAAAGATTGTTTTATTTTTAAATCCCGGCACCCAACATGGGACTCAAATTTACAACCCCAAGATTAACAGTTGCATGCTGTACTGACTGAGCCAGTCAGACATTCCTAAAAGATTGGCTTTTAGATAAAATTTTGATTTGGGTAAAAGCTAAGCTGACATAACAAAAAGGGCCCAAAGTACAGTGACTTAACAAAGAATGAAGTTGAGTGTTCTCTGTCACACAGCAGTTCAGCTGCCCCAGGGTGGTCAGAGCTGTTTCAAAAAGTCATTCAAGAAGAGACTTTCCTCCCTTGTAGTTCTTCCCACCCAAGGACACTTTCTTCATTTGTTTGGCCTAAGTGGGATCGCTGCCAAGTCTATATTCCATAATGGGGGAGGGAAAAGGGAGGAAACCCAAAACAAGACATTTCCTTTAAAATTAGTAATATAGAAGGGGTGCTTATCATTTCTACTCACACTGTTAGTGAGAGTTTAATCACATGACCCACAGAGCTATGGGTAAGACCGGAAGTTGTGGTCTTTGCAGGGCTGTCATGCATCCAGCTAAATGCTGTTGCTAGGACAGGAGGAATTAAATTGGGAAGAGATTGGAGTCTATAATAGACATATATTTATTTCTGTTATTCTTTGATCTATTCTATTAATTGATCATATCAATCTGCTTTGCTTAATTTTTGTTATTGTTGGTACTCTTTTGCCAACTTCTGGAGTTGAAGTCTGCCTGTAGCATTAAAATGTTTAAATGCTTCAAAATGTCCTCCTTGTGGGCTCATGGTAGAATTGCATCTCTTCATAGCCATCCAAATTAAGTATAGAAATCTGGTTTGCTTTGCATGATGAAATGTGAGTAGCTGTGATGCATCTTGCTTTTTGGGGGTGAGGGTAGTTGAAGGGCTAATGCATACTTTTCATGTACTCATCCCTCTCTCCTGGTGATCATACCCTTACCATTGCGCCACCATTGTGCCACCTCCCAGAATTTTCATGTGTTCAGCAACCTGAAGCTCCCTGAACCTGGTAATTTTATGGAGGCTTCATCACATAAGGATAATTAATCATTAACTCAATTCCTAGCCCCTCTGCCCTTCTCAGACAATAGAGGTGGAGCTGAAAGTTTCAAGCTTCTAAGGATGGTTTTGTCTTTCTGATGACCAGACCCCTGCTGAAGCCATTCAGGAGCCACCAAGAAATGCTTCATTAGAACAAAAGACACTCCTTTTACCCAGGAAATTCCAAGGGACTTGGAAACCCTGTGCCAAGAATGGGAGGGGGGTTTGGAGGGTAGAGACCAATATATGTATTTTCTGTTATTTCATACTCAGTTTTATTTTTTTAATAATAAATTTATTTTTTATTGGTGTTCAATTTGCCAACATACAGAACAACACCCAGTGCTCATCCTCTCAAGTGCCCCCCTCAGTGCCCACCACCCAGTCACCCCAACCCCTGCCCTCCTCCCCTTCCAGCACCCCGATCGTTTCCCAGAGTTAGGAGACAGAACATGGAAGACTCATACTCATAGTTTTAGAATGAGGTCCTCATTCTTAAGGTGTGAGCTTTCTAGAGTTTCGGTGGAAATCCCAAGATTGTTTTTTTTTTTTTTTTTTTGGAAATCCCAAGATTCTTAGTGTGATGGGCATGTGGGTGGCTGCCAAAATCCATGCTCAGTTCTTTCCATCATCCAACTGTCCATCTTTGCTGGGCTTGCCCAGTGCATATGCATTTCAGGAATCATGCAAAAATTTGGGGAAAATTTGCGAAGATTTCGGAGTTCACCGAAAGCCACAGAAGTGGCTTCCACTTTTCTGGGATGTCCCCTTCAACTTTCAATCGTTCTAGACTATAAATTCTGATTCCTCAGCTCATTGAGACTCCTGCTTTCTTCTTTAATACTCTCTCTCTGATCCTTTTACTGTGTGAAAGGGGAGTGCCACTGAGAAAAGAAGGTACTGAATAAATGTAGATCAGTTTGGTTTCTTTCTTTCAGCTGTCATATTTCCTCTAGTTTCTACCTACTTTTTGTTATTTTCCAGTATCTTCAAATAGTGTTTTAAATGTTAAGTTTTTTCAGAGGATATTATTTTTTATCAGCAGAAGGTTTAAATTCTGTTTAAGTTGCAGGAAATCTATTATTTTCTTTTGATGTTCCTTTTTATTCAAGAGGCTTTTGGTTTGCCATCTTAGAGTATTTTTTCTATTAGATGACTTTGTCCTACTTATGTTTATTGATGTAATATGTATAATTGGTCTTGTTTCTTTTATATAATTTTCTATTTTCTGCTTTTAACAATATCTCTTTTTTTTTGTAGTTGTTTGGTATTATTTGTATGATGATGTTTATATTTACTTGCCGTAATATATGCGTGCAAAGAACACAGCTTTATTTATTGCCCATGGCTGATTTCATTGTGCCTTCATTCCTCCATTTCCAATGATATGAGGCAAACAAAAGTTTTGTCAATTAGATATAATTCTGTCTTTTTCAGATAATTAGTCATAGGATTCTAGCGTTAAGCTCAATCAGTTGGGAAATTCTTCTCCTTTCTTTTCCTTTCCTTATTCCTAGAGTTGATATAGGTCCTGTGGCTGTGTGATGAGGGAGAGGGTGTGGAGAGTGCCTCTTACTCTCCTGCCATCTTCTGATCCTCAGTGCATCCCACTGCCAAAGTTTTTGCAGCTAGTGTTCTTTTTTGGCTAACAAAGTAAAATTCAGTGCCATCATTTATTTATGTGGACTTCAAGCCAGCCCTCACACTGTTGATCCTCTGAGAAATGGCCAGAATTCTTGAGTGATTACTGGCTTGTCTTGTCTTGTTCTAGAACTTGGCTAGTTCATATTTTGTGACACCATTATTAAATAATGGTGGGCTCACCATTCAATACCATTAGTTATTTTCTGTACTCTTCCACTCCTAACCAGCAGAGAACTTGCAGATCATCTAACTGACACTCACAGACCTTGGCCATAGGGGTAGATGGAGAGTAAGTGCATTGTCTTAAGCTTATCTGCCTAGCATCTTCCTCAATGATTCTATTCTATTATTGTTCAGCACAATGTGTACACAGCACCGTGCAGCGTATGGTGATTCTCTGACAAGCCCACTGCCTTTCCAGGCCATGCCAAGAAAGTTAAATATGTCATTCTCCTAGAGATTAGCCTCACATGCCTTTCTAGATATTTTTATAAGTTCTTATTTTAGAGAGGCCATAGTTCTTTTGTTGTTGCTTTGTTTTTCTGTTTGTATTTTACTTTCATATATGTATCTGATTTTCATTTGCTTCTGGTAAGATTTTTTGGTGAAAATTATATTTTTATGTTTTATTGCTCATTTTTCCTTTCTTTTTTTTTCTATACTTTTGTATGGAGAGATTTTGAAATTGGGACCTGATGTTTATGTAAGAAGAGTGTGAAGGAGTGTCAGGAGAGTGAACTAGGGTAGTGGCAGTATAGATTTCCTTCTGTTGTCTTGGGAAAGGTCTGCCTGGTTTAAGTGAACTTCTGAATATGAAAACCCCTGTGAGCAGTGGTTCTCATATTTGAGTTACATTAGAACATTGGTGGGCCTATGAAAGCACAGATTATAATGACTTCATTCTTCTCATTCAGTAGGCCTATGGCAGGGCCCAAGCACTTGTAATTCCAACAAGTTCCCAGGTGATGTTGGTGATGCTGGTCTGAGAACACAGTTGGAGAATCACTGATTTAACCTTTCTTTTCAGCTGAATAAGATCAGCCACCACAACATCAGCATCATCTGCCACCCTTTCTGCATGCTTCCTGCAAGTGCAGTGTATCTGTGCTTTCTTGTTCGGTCATTCCTGCCCTCAACCTATGCATCAGAGAGGCTACTACAAACTGCCTGCACACCTGAGCTTGTTGTTCCAAGGAAGGAAGGAGGGTTTTGGTTCTATGGGATAGGCCACCTCTTTTAAAGAGCACCAAGTACTGCCTGAGATCTGCAAAGGCATGTTTTTATTTTCTTCTACCTAGGTCCCAATTTTCAAGACATTTGGCAGCTGCTTTTTATGACTTTGGTTCAGAGTTGTGTCTGTTTATGAGTTTAATCTAATTTGAAAGGTTTTTCTGTTTTTGTTTTTTTTTTATTTCCTGTGTTATTTTCAACTGACTTCATACCGAACAGTGAGCCAGAAATACCCTTCCTAATAGGAAATGAGAGTCTTGTTCCAAAGGCCTATTTTAATTCCAAATATCTTTTCTATTTAATATTTCAACATTTGGTTCTGCTGTTGTATCAGTCAGCATTGGTTAGGATATACACAGTAACAAATATCCCCCCTCTCTAATCTCAGTGATTTTAGACAATAACAAATTTTTCTCATTTCTTTACCTGTCCATTGTAGATCAGCAGGGACCCAGGCTTATGGAACAGCCACATCTTAAAAATTGCTGTTTACCATGCCAGATGAAAAGAAGAAGCACACACTGATTCTTAACATTTATGCTCACATCTTACTCACAAAAGCAAATCTCTTGGCCACAGCTAACATCACATGGATAAGGAGATAGAAATCCTATCATATTGCACGATGAAACAGCCCCAACGATTTCCACATGCAGATTTCCCTAAGGTAGATCTGAAGGTTCACATCCTAAGTTTACATGAGGATGTGGCCTCATAGTAAATGTTTCCATTTTGGAGTTTCTTTATCCCTTCACGATTTGCTCCCAGGTTCTGAAAAAGTCCCACACATTTCCACAATTCTGTTCTATGCCACCTCTGACCCCAGCCCACTGTGACAGGATGATATCCACATCCCTGAAACTCATTTTTTTTTTCAGACAAAATCTTTTTTTTTTTAGAACTGAATCTAAGTGGTTGTCACATGGTAAGCAGAGACGCTTTTAGAAGCTTTAAAACCATTCTTTCAGGTCTTCTGAGTTTTGCTGCTCCTTGGGCAAGTTTAAGAGCATGTGTTAAGCTATGATCTTGCTAGGATAGACCTCAAAAATGTGAATTTACATCAAAGCAAAAAACCTCTGAGTTAAGAATTCTTGAAAATGACTCTATGGCAGGGGGATGTGGGTGGGCCTGTCTTGTGTCCCAAGGGTGAAGTCTTTTCTGAAAGAGAGCAGCATCAGGAAATGGTTTATCATGTGCATGGCTGCCTCTGAGATAGAATTGCCAGACTAGATCATAACTGGGAGATGTTTCAGTCAGATAAAGTCAGTCCCAGATTCCTTATCCTCCACTATTTAAAATATATTTTCACCCTGGTTTTTATTTTCCATTCACATTTAACTTTGTTACATGTAGGCTCTTGTGTTGCAAATACTCAGTAAACTTAAATATGATGCCTATAAATCCCATTTCATCTTCTGCACAAATGCCCTAATTCAAATGCCGGCTTCCCCTTAAAGTCTAGGATAAGTCCACTGTAGAGGTTCTGTGTGGTTGACTTTATAAAGGGATGAAAATGAGGCCAATAAAGCTGTCTACATGTCTCTTAACTTGAGGCCAGTTCAGGAGTATAAATCAATCCTGACCTTGGGTGAAGCAGTATTTCAGCTGAGACTAAAGTTGCTTCTTGTCAATGCATTTATGGATCTAAGCATTCTTGGCTATTAAAAAAGTCAGTCCTTGGCATTATTGGAAAAAAAGCAGCATGCAGACCTGGGAAGCTTACTGGAGAATGTGGATCTTCACAATCCTAGAAATCCTTATGGCAGCAGCAAAGATGTTGCTGTGTCTTTAATGTATTCACCTGGGTTGTGGGAGCTTGTTTAGAGGCAGAAGAATGCCATTCAGCACCTGTGGCCCTTTCCCAGTCCCCCATGGTCAGGCGTCACAGTGATCAGTCTGACCCATACTACTGTCAGAATGATTCTTCAAGCCATGCTACCAATGATGGAGAGACTGTCTCAGACTCCTATTATTAATGAAAAATAAACTCAAAGTTTCTATTAAAAGTCAGCTTTGAGAATATTAGCTTCTTTAAATTGCAATATTTTCTAATAGAGAAGCCAAAGAAAGCTTTAGATGGAAGGAAAAATGTTCAGTTTCAGGACTTCAGGAGATGGTATTGCACGGTAGTCATAAGCATAGGCTCTAGAACCTGATTACTTGGGTTTGAATCACAACTGTGCCGTATAATCTTGGGAAATTTACTTAACACTCTCTGCCTCAGTTTTCTCACTTGTAAAATGAGTATGATAATCCTACTTATCTCTTAAAATTGGCAAGATTATTCAATGAGTTAATGCAGAGAAAACACAAATTAGTGTCTAACACAGAGTGTTTAATACATATTAGCTATTGTTACTGTTATTGTCACCACCACTACTTCGATTTCCCCCATGTAAGATAAGAAGCTGACTAATGATACAGTTTACAGTTTGTTTTCCAGCTGGGCACACCTCTAAATAAGTTCATCTTATTTAATTCTCTCAATAATACTATGATGTAAGTATTGTTCGTGTGCTCATTTATCCTCACTGTGTGTTTCAGTCCCCTCTTCAGTCCATTTTTATTGAGTGCCTGATTTGTGGCCAGGTACTTCTCTGGGTGCTGAGAAAGGAGCAGTAAGGAAAACAGGGAAGAAAATGTGTTCTGTCTTTGTGGAGCTTACATTCAAGGAGAGGAACACTAAAAAATAAGCAGGTAAAATATAGAGCATGTTGGAGATCATAAGTGCTATGAAGAATAGCTACATAGGGGAGGTGAATCAGAAGAGCTCCAGATGAGGGTGTTGCACTTTCAAGTAGAATGTAAGTGAGGACCTCACTAGAAGGTGAGGTTTGAGCAGAGGCCTGAAGGATGTGAGGGCATTAGGTCTGCATCTATCAGCAGTCCTAGCATTCTAGCCAGCCAGAATGCAGAAATCCAAAGTGACTGGTGACTTGGATCACTTGAGAAAAACACCAAAAACAGCATTGCTGGTGTGATGTGAATACAGTAACATGTCCATAATGGAAACACAGGAAAAGCAACATGTTTTGTATGGCCTGGCAAGGCTTTATAAAGACTTTGACTTTTTTTTCTGAGTGGTTAGAAAACCATTGCCTTTCTTTAAGGTAATAGATTTGTTTTGATAAATATTTAAATATACTGTACAAAAAGGTTTATCAGCTGTGAAGCTGTCATTTCATATATTTTATCTATTGTGTTTTGGGGTTTGGGTGTTTTTAAATTATTTAAGGCAAGAGGGTAAATCTGTAACCTATTGCTCCCTCTTGGTTGGAAGCAGATGTCTGCCACTTTTCTAATATTTCATGTAAATGAAATTGTATATTTTGTAGTTTTTTCTATTTTGCTTCTTTCATTCAGCATAATGCTTCTGTGATTCATGCATATTGTTGTATTTATCAGTAGCTTGTTTCTTGTTACTGCTGAGTAGAATTCTATTGTTCAGATGCACCACAGTTTTATAATTTAAAAATTTTTAACTTATTATATTTTTATTTTAATCCAGCAACACAGTTTTTTAAATTAATTCTGAGTGACCAGTATTTTAAACCTTTATACTGAAGTATAATTGATATTCAACATTCTGCTCACAAATAAAGTTAAAAATGTATTAAGTTTTGACATACATATATACCTATGAAATCATCACCACAATCAAGATGATAAACATAAAGTTTCCTTATGCCTCTTTATAATCTTTTCTTCCCTCTCCTTTCCACCTCTATCCTTGGACAACCATTGATGACCTTTTTGCATTCTCTAGAATTTTATACAATGTAATCATACAGTATGATTGTCTTTTTTGTCTGACTTTTTTCACTCAGAATGAAAACATATCCATGAATGTTCATGGCTGCTGTACCTGCAGTAGCCAAAGAATGGAAACAGTTCAAATGTCCCTCAACATTTGGTGAATGGATAAATCAATTGTAGGACATCCATATAGTGGAATATTACCCAGCAAGAGAAAGGAACAAACTATTGAAATATCTGAAACATGGATGAATTTCAAAATGATTATGATGAGTAAAAAAAGCTAGACAAAATCAGTATATACTTTATGGGTTCCATTTCTAGAAAATTGAAAACTGTAGAAAATGCAAACTATATTACAAAAGCAAACTATATTATAGTTGCTTGGGGATAGGGAGTGGTGAGGAGGGTGTGAGTGAGTAATTACAAAAGGGCATGAGGAATCTTTCAGGAGTGATATATTCACTGACTTAGGATGGTAGTTTCATGGGCATATACATATGTAAAAACTTATTAAATTTTACATTTTAAATACGTGTATTTTATTTGTCAAATCTCAATAAATCTGTTAAAACAAAAAAACAACTAGGGAGCATTTTCCCAATAAACTTGATTAAATGAAGAGATAAATGTCAACATATGTCCAGGGGTAGAAACTCAGTAGAGGAGGCAGATCATAAACATGCAAAGAAGGTGGGTGGGTGATGAGTGAATAGGTGATAGGGATTAAGAGTACACTTTATCATGATGAGCACTGAGAAATGTATAGAACTCTTGAATTCTTAAATCACTGTATTGTACACCTGACACTAGTAAGATATTGTATGTTAACTACACTGGAATTAAAGTAAAAAAATGTAAACATATAAACAAGGAAGATCAAGTCATTCAGCAGGAGTTACCCTAAAACTGACGTGTTGGGGGGGGGTATGTATGTATGTATGTATGTATAGAAAGTCTACTGTAGCCTCAGAGTCCAGGAAAGGCTTCTCTAAGGAAGACATATTGGAGTTGACACCTGAGTGATATGAAAGGACAACATGTTAAGAATAGGACATAGCTTTCCAGATAAAAGAAGCAGCTGATATAAAAGGTCTCAGGTGGAGCCTACTCATCACATTCAAGGGACAAGAGAAAGGCCATTAGGGTTGGAGCAACTGAAGATGGGAGAGGCAGCAGCATTGCAATCAGGCAGGGTCTTGAGTCCCTGAAAGGAAGGACAGAAAACTCTATGGTTCTTGCCTCTTCCAAGATTCTACTGCATTCATCTTGTCACTGTAATTATTCTGTAAAATGTTTGAGGTCAGTGTCCATGGCTTTTGTTTTTTTCTAGATCCCAGATCAGTTCATATTGGATGCTTGATTTAGTGCTTGTTAATTTATTGCTTATCATGTGAATTATATCTAAAATATACTGAGTTTAATCTCCTTGAGAACTATTCTGTGTTCTTTCTTAAATCAAACTCATTCCTCTATTACAAAAGGAGAGCCATTGACTTTGAGAATTTGATGTTCCCTGCATCAATGCTACTCTTGAATTCTGGAAGTTTTGCTTTTGATTTTCTGATAGGCAGAATAATGTTTAGAAAGGAAAGCTGAAGCTTGCTGGAAAAGATTCACTTGGATAAGCAGAACCTTAGGAAATATATCACCCATCCCACAGAAATTCACCAGACATATATTGGGTGCCTGCTGTGTGCCATGTTCTGTGCTCAGCCATGGTGGGATCACATTGTTGGGTCACAAGCATAGACTCTGGAATCAGACCGTCAGGGTTCAGATTCTGGCTTTACCAATTATAAGCTGTAGGACCGGGTAAAAGTTAGCTAACTAGTCTTATCTTTCATTTTCTTTTCGGTAAAATGGGGATAATAATAAAACCTGCTTTGTAAGTAGTAGTGAGGGTCAGAAAAGATAATATATATAAAGTTTTTGGAATAATGCCTAAAGAATTTTTGCATAGGTACTGAAAAATCTGGCTATGGGCATACACATTTGACATATTTGTGTTGAACTCAAGGATCCCAGATAATGGCTACAGCCCTTCAAAAGGTAAGGGCCTGCCCATGGTAGCTGTGCTCTGAGGCCCAGGGGCAGGAGGCCAGTGGGCTTTGCAGAATGTCAGCATGAGCTACAGCTACACAGAAACAACCCTGCACGGTGGGACATCTCAGAGTGGTATTGACCTCGGCCCTTATTACTTGCCCATCTTTTCATTTGACATTCGATTAAAATCATGGCAGGAAAGAACTGGAGGTTAGGGTTTGTGTCAGTCCTTACTTTTCTATCATTACATTATACTAGCACCCTGGGACTAGGGCAATAGAAAGACAATTTTTATAAGATCAGTAAATAACCTTCAAGCAGATAAAGAATTATTACATAAGGAATGGTGTATCGTTAATTATTCTCCATTTCTACGGGGGACAGGCAGTGAAAGTATGTTTGGCATTCCACGGGAGAGAGAAGTTGGCTAACGGGAAGAACTTCTTGACAAGGGGGCTATTAAATGCTATAATGTATTATTAAGGATTGTGGATAAGTCTCTTACTAGAAAACATTTTAAAATAGCAGAGCTAGTTGTCTATCTGTAATGGTTAAGTTGGTCCTGCTTGGTGGCACTGAACAAAGGAAGATTTCCAGCAGCCTGTGGTTGCATTGAAGCAGACAATGATACTCAACAGTGTTTACTAAACTCTCATTCTGTGTCCAGAGTACTGCTGCTGGGGATACAGGCCTGAACCAGAAATAGGCCCTACTCTCAGTGAGCTCACATGTAAAACCAAGTGTCCCGGGGGACCAAGTGTCCTGGGTTTGAGGGTATGTGGAGGTCGAAGAGAACCATGGGTGGCTGACTACATGTTTCCCATACCGGACCTTGGATACCTGGTAGATGGGCCCCAAGGCACATATGCCCATTCAGCATGCCCATATGAAGCAGATCTTCCTGGTTTCTGTTGAATAGATGGCTACAAAGGTGACCCTTAGGCTGTTCAGCTTCAGTCCCTATCTGTACACCTGTGGACTTATATCACAACTGTAAACCTGTCCAGGCAGCTCTCTCTCACTCTTGGCTCACAGTTATGAGAGTCTAAGGGCTAAGATTTTCCACTCTGACTCTCTTATCCCTGTGAGAGTTTAATAAGCCTAAGAAAGATTGATTGAAAAGAATAGATGATCTACTTGGCTCTGAGAATGAAAAGTCCTGAAAACATCAGCCTCTCATCTTACTGAGGTGGTACAGTCCTTGTTAGGAGCACAGGCTTAGGAAACAGGCAGAAGAATGGTCACTTTCTATTGAGTGACTGGGCCTACTTACCTAACTCCTCCACATATCAGCTTCTGCATCTGTAAGGAAATGAGATAGTATATGTGGGAGGAGTGTGACCAGCTGGCCTCAATTTGCTGTGGGACACAGGATCCATTCTATCATTATCCTCTAAAAAACAGGAAGGTTTGTGGGCACATCCCTCAGTGGCTCCTAAGATGTCTGGTCCGTGGGTGATTGAACCCAGACAACGAACAAGCCAGTGAGTGAGTGGAAGGAGAGAAAAAAAGTGCGGAGCCCAGAGATGCCAATATTTAATTTTATTTTTTTTATCTTTTTTTATAAGATTTTTAAAATTTATTCATGAGAGACAGAGAGAGAGAGAGAGAGAGGCAGAGACACAGGCAGAGGGAGAAGGAAGCTCCATGCAGGGAGCCTGACGTGGGACTCGATCCCGGGTCTCCAGGATCATGCCCTGGGCTGAAGGCAGCGATAAACCGCTGAGCTACCTGGGCTGCCCGATGCCAATATTTTATGGACAAGATTAATAATTAAAATATGTTTCTTTGTGTTGATTTGTACCTTGCTAATAATATTTAGTACCAATTAGGTTTTTAAAATCTGTATTACAAACCCTGTAATCATTAGAAATACTTCACTAGGCCTGTGTGTGTCTGTGTGTATGTGCATGCATTCCCTTTGACTATTTAGGGATGCCTTGCAAAAGATGCATCTAGAAAATGGAACAGTGTTTAAAATACCAAATGTAATTTCTGAACTGGACTCCCACAGCAGTTATTATCTGCTCTTTCTTTCTTTTTTTTTTTTTTTTTTGAATTCCATTTCTTTCTTTTTTTAATTATTTATTTACTTAAGTAATCTCTACACTCCATGTGGGGCTGAAACTCACCACCCTAAGGTCAAGAGTAGCATGTGCTCTTCCAACTGAGCCAGCCAGGCACCCTAGTTATTATCTCTTCCTGGTCCTCTATGAGCCATGCAGTGTCTAGTTGTAACTCTTCCATTGCCCTAAGTGCATACAGAACTTTTCAGACAGACAGAACTGGCACACACTCCTCTGGGAATAGCCTGTTTGATTCCAGCACTACTTTGAAACTACTTCCAACTGCTAAAATGTTTTCTCACTTTCCCTTTGACCACAGTTTCCTCCTCTCCCCCTCTCTCCTTGTTCAGACTCATCTCATCTCTCTGTCTCCTTCATTCTCTGTCCCTCTCCTCTTCCCTCTCCTCTATCTTTCCCTCTCCTGTCCTTTCCCCTCCCCTCTCCTGCCCTCCCTTCCCCTCTCCTCTCTTTCCTCCCCTCTCCCTTTTCCTCTCCCCTCTTCCCTCTCCTCTCCCCTCCCCTCAGTCTCTCTCTTTGACAAACATACCCTTCTCAATCCTGCAGCCACACACAGACAGCACATCTTTCTATCACTACAGTTTCTTCTTATTTCCTACCAGTTCCTGTCCTCGATGCCCTGCAAATGAGCAGTTGGGGTGGAGCATGAACAGTCAGGAATATTTGATCCTGGGATGTGAGGTGTGCATGTGTGGAGGTTTTGGGAAGGAAGTGAGGATGTGATACAGGAGAGCACGGCTCCCCCTGGGCAGCAGCCTTCGGTTCCTATGCTCACCACAGATGAGATGATGGGTGTTTTGTTCTCTGTCCAGCTGCTCCTTCCAGTAACATGTGGAACAAATGTCTCTTTTGGACCATGATGAGGCAGCGTGGATGGGTCTGTAGCATCGCTGCATTTGGACTCTCAGCTGGTTTTATTTCCTATTGAACCTTTAATGGAAACGCATACACAGCAAGTCAAGGCCTGTCCCTTTTCCCTTTTTTCTTTTTTTTTTTCTTTTTCTTTTTTTTTTTTTTTATTTCTTCCAGGAGTGCTGATGATAAGGAAAGCGATGTCTAAATCTTCTTAATGGTGTTTATGCAAGCAGTTTTGCTTAGCCGCAGACTGCACAGCCCCCTCCCCGGCCCCCTCCCCTCCCATCACCCTGCTAATATTGCTGCTTCATTCCCTTCCCTGTTGGCTATTACTATGGACTACAGCAAATCTAAAACTAAATAATCCCCTTAGTGTCAAGTTTTCGGGGCTGAGCAAATAAATCTAACGAAATGCATTATCTAGGCGGAGGAGGCTGTTGTAAGGGGGAAAAGATGAAAGCTATTTTATTTTAAGGCAGAGAATAAACTGTCCATCGTTTGGGGCTCAATTGTAATTTTAAGTATTGTTATTTTATTTTACTTAACTACTGTACATGCCCTTTTTTGATTGTAATTAAAAACCCCTGCAAAGCTTCTAAAGGCTAGAATTAAAGGGAGGAAGAGGGAATGAGGATCTAGTGAGGGAGTTATGCAAATTCCTTCCAGTCCAGGTAGTTCTAATATTCTGATCAGGCCAGGGTGCTATGAATGCACAATGGCACTTCTTTTCTTCTCTTTTGTACACTCTCACATCTTGGATGGGGACAGGGACCAGAGCAAAGACATTAACAGAACAGAGAAATGAGAAGTTGTGTTTATTTAGGAGAAGAAATACCAGTCGGTGTATAGTCTGTGTGTGAAGCAGTTTTCCTTGCAGAAGGAAAGGAAGAGTTTCTGTCCCCTTTCTACCCATTTTTAAGGCCAGCTTCAAGGTCTAGGGAGCCTCTCAGTCAGCTGGGCTGAGGTCTTGCGTACCAGGTTCTTCCTCCTATTGGCTTTTTCTTAAGCACCCCAGAGAGGCACAGTTCAATGAAGCTTGGTCTTTGAGCTTTACAAGTCTGAAATGGGAAATGTAGCCAAGATGGGTAGAAACAGTCAACAGATGCTCTCTATTTATTTGCTCACTTACTCATACACTTATTTATGAATTCATTCTTCAAAAAAATTGAGCATTAACCAAGTTCCAGAGATTATTCTGGGCACAGAGATTATATAGCAATGAATAAAACAAAATTGTCCTCATGGAGAGGGGAGACAGACAGAAAACAAACAAACAAAAAAGGTTAAAACAGTCAAAAGTGGTGACAAGTGTTATAAAGAAAAGTTGAGTAAGGGTGATAGGAAGAGACAAGGAGATCATAAAGGACCTCCTGTCTCATTCATTTATTCAACAAATGTTAATTGAGCACCTACGAGAACCAGGCCCTGTTCCAGGCTCTGGGGATGCAACAATGAGCAAAGTAGACAAATTTTATGCCTTCATTGAGTTTATATTCTGCTAGGAGAAAGTTTCAATAAACAAGGCAAGGAAAATGTGTACTGAGAAAATTAAAGTCTAAAGAGAAAGGGAGTGGGGCATTGGGAAGTAGAAATTTTAGCTACAGTGACATTTGAGCAGAGACCTGAATTGAGGGAGTGAACTGCATGAATACCTGAGAGTAGAATGTTACAGACAGAACAACCAGTACGAAGACCCTGAAGTGGAGCCCAAGCTTGGCATGTTAGAAGAAGAACAGAGAAGCCAGTGTGGCTGCAGCAGACTGAGTGCAAGAAAGTGGGCACTAATATGGGGCTCAGCAAAGTGAACCACCCCTGTGTTCTGAAGGCCTCTGTTGCTTTCTTCTGTCACCATGGCCATTGCTGTTTGTCCCAGAGTGTTTACGCATCTGTCTCTGCATCACAAAAAGAGACATCTTTTTATCCTCTGAATCCTCAGCACTTGACACATTTAGATGAAACATGAAATGAGTAAATGACACTTGTCCTTTTTTTCCTGATTCACACTTTTAATCTATTTTTTATGAGAAAAATCCTTGTTGGCAACCCACCTCAAAAATCTCTCTATACCGAGAAGCTTCAATTTCAATCTCCCTCACTCTTCTGTATGGTAAGGCCCCTCCTCAAAGAAAGAAACCTGGTAACAGAATAACACAGTCTTACTGACTTACTGCATCAATAGGGAATACTACCATACAGGCGATTCTTAAATGGGGTTTTATAATGAAAATGGGGTGCACAGTTTTTATTGCTTATGGGCTGAGCTTGGAAGTTCTTAGGGTAGGATATAAGAAGAGGGTAGTCTTTGGTTTAGTTGTTTTCTCAGGATGAGGGATGATGCCAACAAAGCGAGGTTCTGAGCAAAGAAGCTGGAGTTCTTAAAGTCACAGACATTCTGCAGTTGTGACTGCATGACTGATGGCAGTAGATGTGCTGGTTCAGATCCCTTTTACAAGGTAAATGACCCCCAATTGCTTTAGTTTTTTCTCGTATCTGTTTAGCACCCCCTTTAGGCAGGGCCACTGAGAGCCATACAGAGAAGTCTCAGAAATTCTCTTCAAGCTCTGAGCACAGGGCTCTGAGATGGACACAGCCCAGGTAGAAATTTAAAGACCTGCATTTCCTGCATGATGGCAGTGCCATGCCAAGACTTCTGGGAGATTTAAATAGAGACACATGAAACTGCCTCTGGCAATTTTCCATGAGAAAGATTGCGTTCTACAGATGCAGGCTCCAAGACAAAAGAGAACAAGGTATAGATGAAAAAGATTGTTTACTTTTTTATTCTGAAATTATTTTAGACTTACAGAGAAGTTGCAAAAAGTAGTTCAGAGAATTCAATTATATCCTTCATCCAGCCTAATGTTAACAATTGATACAACAATCATACAATTCTCAAAACTAGGAATTCACATTTCATCTTGGTACTGGTACCACACCATTAACTAAACTACAGACCTTATTTGAAGGAAATTTCTTTTTAAGGCAGACTAGCCTCCCTCTGATAAGTGTTAAACTCTGATAAGAGCAAAATTCAGCATCATAGTAAAGTTCTGTGCCATCTGTTGCTCTATAACAAACTGCTAGAAACATAGTACCTTAAAACAACAGTTCTTTATTGTTACATCCCATGATTCTGTGGGGAGGAAATTTGGACAAGGTGTAATGGGGATAGCTTCTCTCTACTTCCTGATTTCTAGGTTCTCAACTGAAAGACTCAAATGACAAGGGTGGAAGTAACGGGGGACTGGCCATGGATCAGCATCTCTATCTTCACATGGCTAGCTTGGGCTTCCTCACAACGTGGTGGCCTTGGGGTAGTTGAGCTCCTTCCATGGTGGCTCAGGGCAGGGTAAGGAAGCAAAACCTGATAGTCCTCTTAGAAGTTGGGCCCAGGATGGGCATTGCATCTCTTCTCCCATACTCTGGATCAAAGCAGACACATGTAAGCCCAGATTGAAGAGGAGTGCCGATGTGTCGCCTCATGATCAGAAGAGTGTCAAAGAATCTGCCATCAGTTTTACTGAGCTATAGGAAACAGTTGTATCAGCTAATTCCATGTGTTAGAGAGGAGCAAGTTACCTTAAAGCTGTTCCTGGACAGTGCTTTGGAGCGCAGCTTTATACATCTGCTCAGGACGATCCATGGTAGCTCTCACATCACATGGACAGAGTCGATTAGTTGCAACAAAGACTGCATGGCTTATCAAGCTAGAAATATTTACTGTTTGACCTTTCATAAGAAAAGTTTTCTGACCATGATTTAAAGAATAAAAGTTTAACTGCAAAAAAAATTTCTTTATTCTGATAAAGTCACTTGGGAGGCCTTTACCCCTTACTTTGTAGGGAGAAGAAATGAAAAGAAGGTCTTTCTTCCTCTACATGGTTTAGCAAAATCTATCCCACATCTTGGTATCCAGAGCTCTGAAGGACCAGGGGTTTTCTTGGAAGTAAGGTTCATAGTTAAGGGAGACTGTGGCATGGGATGACAGTGATTCTGGTCAAAGTCAGTGGACAGAAAAAGACACCAAGACCATCTATAGATGAATGGATAAAGAAGGTGTAGTATATATACAAAATGGAATGTTAGTCATAAAAACAAATGAAATCTTGTCATTTGTGACAACATGGATGGACCTAAAGGGTATCATGCTAAGTAAAATAAGTCAGACAGAAAAAGACAAATGCCATCTGATTTCATTTATGTATAGAGTCTAAGAAACAAATGAACAAACAACAAAAATAGAAACAGACTTGTAAATACAGAGAATAAACCAGTAGTTTCCAGAGGGGAGAGGGGTGAAGGAGATGGCTGAAATAGGTGAAGGAGATTAAGAGGTACAAACGTCTAGTAAGAAGACAAATAAGTCATGGGGATGAGAAGTATAGCATAAGGAATATAGTCAGTAATATCATAACTTTGATGACAGATGATTACTATATTTATGGTGAACATTTCATAATGTTTATAATTGTTAAATCACTGTTGTACATTTAAAACTAATATAATATTATATGTCAACTGTATTTTAATTAAAAATAAAGAACTAGGAAAAGAAAAGGGCACCATGATCCTTAGGGAGGAGCTAACTGATAGGAAGGGACATCAGGATTAATGACCCAGGCCACATATGATCCTACAGGTTTGGAGGAAAGACGTAATTCCAGCAGCCCCACTGGACCCAGCCATCCTGACATAATAGCTTTGCTCTGAAAATAAAACATTTACTATGTGCATGTGACATGGAGAGGGTACCATCCTGGACTGTGTGGCATCTGTACGAAAGAGAATCAAGGCAGTGGCAGACAAGGACCCACCAGGGACAGAAGTAATGGGCAGACTACCGAGTTCCCTTCTGCTGGAAATTAGAAGTAGGACTTACTCCTCCAGGTTGCTGGACAGATCTAGGGAAGGGAGAAAGATCTTAGGAAGGGAGACAGCAGACCGGCTCATAAAAGCAAAGAGGTACCTGTATAACAGGAAAATTTGAAAGGGTGTGGGTTTTGTTTCTTCTGGCCCTAAAGAAGTGAAGAGGATCAGTCAATTATAGCAAAGATCAGCAAACATTTTCGGTAAAGGACTAGGGAGTATTTTAAGCTTATAGGACATATGGTCTTTATCACAGCTACTCAACTGTGTACATATCATAGCATGAAAGCAGCCACAGAAAATACATAAACAGATGATATTTTTAATTATGGGCACTGAAATATGAATTTTATATATACTTAACATGTTATAAAATATTATTTTTAAAAATTTTTTCTCATTTAAACATGTAAAAACCATTCTTAGCTCACAAGCCACACAAAAATGAGGAATGGACCAGATTTGGCCTGTGGGTCACAGTTTGCCAACCCCTGAGTTATAGTAATAATGTATTATTCATTTGGGGTTTTTTACTTACCTAGGATGTTAGACAATATTTTATTATCTCATTCAAGAAGTCAAAAGATAGGTAATTCCTGGGTTGGTTAATTCAGAAACATTCGGATTCATCTTCTACATTACTCAGTGCTGCCATTAGAATTGAGGTCAGAGACCAAGGAGGATACAGTAGCTCCAAACATCACCTCCTTACCAGTGGTTCTCCAATGTTAGCATGTAGCAGATCATCTCCGGAAATTGTTAAAATACAGTAGCGGGGGCCCACCTCCAGAATTTCTGTTTTAGTAGGTCTGGGATAGGTCCTGAGAAGTTATTTGTTGGTTGGTTGGTTTGTTTGTTTTTAGTACTCAGAGCTAAGATTTATTACAACAAAAGGATACAAAACAAAATTAGCAAAGGGAAAAGGCGCATGAGGTAAAGGCTGGAGGAAATCACATACAAGCTTTCCAGAGCCCTCTCGACACTGGATACATTTAATTCCTCCAGCAATGGGTTGTGACAACACATACAAGATGTTGTCTACCAAGGAAGATCACTAGAGACTCAGTGCCCAGTGTTTTCACTGAGGGATATTCACATAAGCATTTTCTGCCTAGTAGGTACCAAAATTCCAGAAAGCAGCTGTTCAGTATAAATGATATTACTTTTAAAGTTTAGGCATAGTGAACTATTCTGAACAGGGAGTGATGGGAACCCTCCTGAGATCCAGTTTTCAGACACCTTGTAAGCAGGACCTTCTAAGGAAAGCAGTCACCAGGCCTGCTATGCTAACATTTTTTAAAGTTTTTTATTTAAAATCAATTTAATTAACATATAGTGTATTATTGGCTTCAGAGGTAGAATTTAGCAATTCATCAGTTACATATAACACACAATGCTCATACATCGAATGTCCTCCTTAACACCCATAACTCATCCCCCCACCCCCTGCCCCTCCAGCAATGCTCAGTTTACTTCCTATAGTTAAGATTCTTTTATGGTGTGTCTCCCTGTTTTCATCTTATCTTATTTTTCCTTCCTTCTCCTTATTCTTTATATATTTATCTGTCAATGGGCATCTGGGCTTTTTCCATATTTTGGCTATGGTGCTATAAATATTAGGGTGCATGTGTCCCTTCAAATCACTGTTTGTATCCTTTGGATAAATACTTAGTAGTGTAATTGCTGGGTTGTAGGGTAGCTTTGTTTTTAACTTTTTGAGGAACCACCATACTGTTTTCAAGAGTGGCTGTACCAGTTTGCATCTCCACCAACAATGTAAGAGGGTTCCTCTTTCTCCACCAACATCTGCTGTTTCCTGAGTTGTTAGTTTTAGCTATCTGACTGGTGTGAGGTGGTATCTCATTGTGGTTTTGATTTGTATTTCCCTGGTGCTGAGTGATGTTGAGTACTTTTTCATGTGTCTGTTGGCATTTGTATGTCTTCTTTGGAGAAATGTATAGGTCTTCTGCCCATCTCTTGACTGGAATTTTTGGTTTTTGGGTGTTGAGTGTGATAAGTTCTTTATAGATTTTGGATACTAGTCCTTTATCTGATATTTGGAAATATCTTTTCTCATTCCATAGGTTGCCTTTTAGTTTTGTCAACTGTTTCCTTTGCAAAAGCTTTTTATGTTGATGAAATCCCAATAGTTAACTTTTGAGAATATATATTATTAACAAGTTGCCCAATGTTGTTATTGTTGCTGTTTGGGGACCACACTTTGAGAACTACCAGTTCCTTTAAGCCCACTGTTAGGAAATAGGCTTGTGCAAAGCAGGGGCTTTTTCTTTGTAGCCTTTTACTTCTTATAGGGGAGGGAAATCCTTCTTTAAAGAAGGAAATCTTCTCTCTTTATATTTCTTTGTCCAGAACTGGTTCACTTCAAAGCTAATCAATGGCTTGACCAACTGTGATTCATTCCTGAAGCCGGACAAATGACAATTCAACTGAAATTAAATTTCTATCACAGAATCAAGATAGAAGGTTTCTAGCTCCAGCACTTAGCCAACTAAGTCTTCCCTCTTTAACCTCCGAACTTGTGAAGCAGGAATCTTTAGGTTGAAAAACCTTTCCAGTGCCAGCTGTGACCACCTGGGATGTGGCAAAGTATTACTCCCTTATCTCATTGCTCTGTCAGTTCAGCTGGCTTTGCTGTACCACCTGGGTACAAGGCAGGGAGGTCAGCTCTGAACCTTATGAGCAATTCAATCAGTCTTTCTTTAATATTTTGTCTGAAGAGAACAGACTAATGATGGGGCTCTTAACTGGGTTTTGTTATCCTCTAGAAAGTTTTCTGTGAACAGATAGGAACAGTTAAGTATTCAATCAAACATCAAAATTGGAATGAGTCTAGTCCAAGAATTTCAGCTTCCAAGTTAGGACAGAATCTTTCATAACAAAGTATCTATCTCATTATGGAATTTTTATTTTACTTCAACAGGATCCAAGTGATTCACTAACATTTTTATTAATATTTCTCATATCCTACCTCAGTTGCATTATATTGATACTAGTATAATCAGTAATTTCCTCAAGGCCACACAATAAAGCCTTTTAAGAAAGACGAGCCAAGAAATATTCTATAGGGAATAAACCATGTGTGTCATTACCCAAAGAATCTGAAGTTGACTTCCTAGGAAATAATCACTCTGTAAATTAAGAATCAATACTACAGTAGCTCTAACCTTTATACCATGATTTCCAGTGTGAACTCAACTTCAAAGAAATAACCCAGAAACAGTATAAAATCCTAAAAAGGCTGACCCTACTAAATTATCTTGGCTGCCCTTCCAGTCTCATTCTCTTGGCTTCCTTGAACTTGAAGACAAACATTATCCTTATCTCTAGTAAACTAGACTTGGGAAGATGAATTTTAAAATGCCAAAGATTATGCCATGATTTCTGTCAAAGACAAAGAGATTAAAGAAACAGTCAGCAAGGAAGGTAATGATGACTGCTCATATTTTGAAAAACAGTCTGGCTGTAGTAGGTTATAATAAAATAGGCACAAATTAACCCCTGATAGCTCTGAAAAAGGGGAAGACTATATGGTCACACACTCAGATGAAGGCTTTAATAACTGAGAAGATGCTTTGGTTACTAAAGATGTATCTGTTTTTAAAGGGAACCTGATTTTTTTAAAACTCTTTCTAGCTTAGAAAAAGATACCACAATGATCAATTTAGAGGTGTAAGCAAGGTTGAGGATACATGCTAAGATATTTTGCTTGTCTTCCACTTAAACTCCAACTATACAACTGAAGGCTAGGTTGGTTGGTGTTCATTGTCTGACCTCACAGTGAAGTAGCCAACTAATTCAGACCACAGAGAAGAAATGTGGATCTCAGCTCTTAGGAAGGGTTCTTCTATTTCTTTTTTAGGATGGGTTCTTCTAAAACAGAGATACTTTCTTCCAAATGTGGGAAGTTGTATCTGCTAAGGAAAACTTGCTCCAATACTCCAAATCCCTAAACCCATTATTCTTTTCAATGGAAAAATAGAGATCTTTCTGATGTCATCTCAGCACAAAAACCCAAAATTAAAATTATGGTAAAATGGGAACATAGTTATAGTCTTGGTTGTGACCTAAGCCAGGCTGACAAATACATGACATGCTATGGGTTCAGTCCTAAATTTTATCCATTACAGACACAGCTAACTGATCAAGGAAACTCATTATCCTCAACACAAGTATCTAGACATGAATGGGTGTTCATTTTCATAGCCACTAGCTACATCTGGCTATTGAGCACTTGAATATGACTAGTCTGTACTGACATGTGCTTGCATGTAAAACAAACATTATATTTTGAAAACGTAGTTAAAATATATATAAAATATTTAATAATTTTATATCTTGGGGCACCTGGGTGGCGCAGTTGGCTAAGCATCTGCCTTCAGCTCAAGTCATGATCCCAGGGTGCTGGGATTGAGCCTTGCATCAGGCTCCCTTGCTTGCTGGGGAATCTCCTACTCCCTCTCCCTCTGCCCCTCCTCCTTGCTGGTGATCTCTCTTTCAAATAAGTAAATCTTTTAAAATATAATTTTATATCTTGAAGATTTTAGATATATTGAGTTAAACTACACACACACACACACACACACACATATCATTGATAAATCCTGTTTCTTTTTTTAAAAAAAACATGATTTCTAGAAAAATCATTAACATTACACATGGGAACCCCTCAGCACATGGTCAAATGATCTTTGAGAAGGATGTCAAGTCTATACAGTGGGAAAAAGGATAATTTTTTCAATAAATCATGCTGGGAAAACTGGATAGCCACATGTCAAAGAATGAAACTGGACCGTTATCTTACACCATGTTCAAAAATGAACTCAAAATGGAGTAAAGATAAGAATAAGACCTGAAACTGAAAAACTCCAATAAGAAAACCAAGGAGAGCTTCATGACATTGAATTTTCCCATGATTTCTTGGATATGGCACCAAAAGCACAGGCAACAAAAGTAAAAATGGAGAGGATGCAGAGAAAAGGGAACCCTCTTACACTGTTGGTGGGAATGTGAAATGGTGCAGTCACTCTGGAAAACTGTGTGGAGGTTCCTCAAAGAGTTAAAAATAGACCTGCCCTACGGCCCAGCAATTGCACTGCTGGGAATTTACCCCAAAGATGCAGATGCAATGAAACGCCAGGACACCTGTACCCGATGTTTCTAGCAGCAATGTCCACAATAGCCAAACTGTGGAAGGAGCCTTGGTGTCCATCAAAAGATGAATGGATAAAGAAGATGTGGTTTATGTATACAATGGAATATAACTCAGCCATTAGAAATGACAGATACCCACCATTTGCTTCGACGTGGATGGAACTGGAGGGTATTATGCTGAGTGAAGTAAGTCAATCGGAGAAGGACAAACATTATATGGTCTCATTCATTTGGGGAATATAAATAATAGTGAAAGGGAATAGAAGGGAAGGGAGAAGAAATGGGTAGGAAATATCAGAAAGGGAGACAGAAGATGAAGACTCCTAACTCTGGGAAATGAACTAGGGGTGGTGGAAGGGGAGGAGGGCGGGGGGTGGGGATGAATGGGTGATGGGCACTGAAGGGGGCACTTGACAGGATGAGCACTGGGTGTTATTCTGTATGTTGGCAAATTGAACACCAATAAAAATAAATTTATTATTAAAAAAAAGTAAAAATGGACAAATGAGACTACGTCAAACTTAAAAGTTTCTGCACAGCAATGGAAACAACAGAGTGAATAGGCAACCTACAGAATGGGAGAAAATACTTGCAAATTATATATCTGAAAAATGGTTACTAGGTAGGATATACAAAGAACTCCTACAATTCAATGCCACAAAACAAATAATTTAATTAAGAAATGGGCAAAGAACTTGAATAGACTTTTCTTAAAGAAGATATACAAATGGCCAACAAACACGTGACAGATGCTCAACTTCCCTAATCCATAGGGAAATGCAGATAAAAACCACAATGAGGTATCACCTCATACTTGTTAGGATGGCCACTGTCAACAAACAAAGGCAGAAAATATCAAATATTAAAGATGATATGAAGAAATCAGAATGCTTGTACACTATTGGTAGGATTATAAAATAGTATACCCACTCTGGAAAATATACGGAATTTCCTCAAAAAATTTAAAATGGAGTTACCATATGATCCAAAAACCCCACTTCTGGGTATTTGTCCAAAAGACTTGAAAGTAGGATCTTGAAGAAATATTTACATACTCATGTTCATTGCAGCATTATTCACAAAAGCCAAGATGTAGAAACAACCCACAGGTTTGTCAATGGATGAATAAATAATAAAAATGTGATACATACATTAAAATAGAATAATATGCAGCCTTAAACAAGGAAATCCTGTCACATGCTACATCATACATGAACCTTATGCTAAGTGAAATAAGCCAGTCACAAAAGGACAAATACTGTCTGATTCCATGCATAGAAAGTATTTAAAATAGTCAGAACCAAAGAGAGAGTAGAGAAGAGGCTGCCAAGGACCAGAGGAGGGGGGACAGGGAGTTTGTGTTTAATGGGCATAAAGTTCAGTTTTTCAAGATGAACAATTTCCAGAGAACTGATGCATAACCAGTTGCATATAATTAAAACTACTGTACTGTGCCCTTAAAATGGTTAAGAGGGTACATTCTGTGTCATGTGTTTTTTACCACATTTTAAAAAATTTACAAATGTGGCTCACTTTTATGTTTCCCATATTTCTATCAGACAGCACTGCTCGAGATAGCCACTGCCTGTCAGTCAGAGTTGGCACACAAGACAAAACCTATTGGCCATGACAGGCCTGCCTGAGCAGTAGTGTCATGTTTTCTCAGATCTGGAGCTAAATTGAAATTTTCCACTTTTTAAAGAATGTTTATTAGAACAGTTGGTTGCAAAGCATTTTTAAAACCTAAAAATCAAAGGATAATAACAATACATATACACACACACACATATATAGTTGTATATCATATGTTACAATATTATATATCATATATATTTAATAACTGTATTTGGGGATCAAATTATAGATTATGAAGACAATAAAAGGGATTTTAAGGAGTATTTGGCAGAGACTTCATACCCTGTCAACTGGAGAGATGAGGCCCAGGCTGTGAGAAGCTTTCCTAAAGTCACACAGAGCTCTTTGAACCCAGAACCTCTACTTCCTCTTCTCTCCACCAGCACTGCCTCTGGCTCATTCTAATTCCTCCTGTTACCTATAGGCTGTGACCAGGTGGTTTTGTAACATTCTGTGCTTTTCTCAACCGAAAGTCCTTCCCTCATTGTTTAATCATCCCATAAGCCTTTTCATTCTGAGTTCTTCCCAGGGACCAGAGAACAGATTATCTCTCTCCATGTCTTTACCCTTCTACCCTCCCTTGGTCAGAGTGAGAAAGTGAAGTTCACATTGGTGTGTCCCTCTCCAGGCTCAGAATGTGAACCACCAGGACTGATTTCCCATTACATGTTTTCCTGCAGGCAAACCATCCTAAATTCACTTTAAACAAAAGGAGAAATACACCTCTCACTCCTTAGCTTTCCCCCCTGCTTCTCTCTAGATCATTTTCTGCTCCTGGAAACTAATGACCAGTGGCATTAGTTTCTAGAATGAGCCAGTGGTTCCAGCAGTGCTGGTAGGGAAAGAAGGAGGGTGGGGGTTTTGGATTCAAAGACCTCTGTGTGACTTTAGGAATGCTTCCAGTGGTTCCCTTGGCAACAACTCCGTTACAAACTTTCTCCAAGCACAAACTTCTTTCTACTAAAGGGACTTAGTCCATTCCTGCTAAGAAAACTTTTTATAGTAACACTTTAAACTGTTTAGAACAGGTCTGGGACCAGGGTTGTGTTGTTTTGTTTTGTTTTGTTTTGTTTTGAAGTTGGTTTCATTTCATTTATATTGCTAAGACCTGGACACCTGAAGATTGTATTCCTTAGAGGAATAAAGACATTTCTCTCACCTTGTTTTCCTTTGGACTAATTATCTAGGAGGTTCCCTTTCTGTGCTGAAGAAGCCTCAATAGGTTTGGCAGGAGACACTTGTGACACCGTCATCTGGGGCTCAGAAATGGAGTTAGGAGTAAGGGGCAAATTTTTTTTAAAGGAACAAAGCTTAGGTATTTTTTAAGATGCTGATTTAGTGGGTTATTGAAAATGCTGCCCACATAGCCTTTTAACCCTCAAAGATATCAGATAACTTTTTTCTTGCAGTGAGATGAAGTGGCTGTCATTATCTCCGAAGGTCTGTATCATATTGGAATCTGTCAGTGCAGGTCAGGGAGTCTGCGGCGCTCTGGGCCCAGCTCGGGGACTGAATTACATTTCCCCGGCACAATGGCTGCAGAATGGGTGGGTGCTTTGTCATTTAAACTGCATAAAGAGGCAGAAATTGATTTTTATTGTGGATCTTCATATCTAATAAAGCTCCAAGGGGCTCTTTTCTTCTCCGATTGAATAGCCATTGAATGCTTTCAATCTAGTTCTGTGTTTCATGCCTAAACTGAATAGCGGGAAGGCAGAAAATAGATGGGGGAAAAGAGGCCAAGTCACTTTCCAGATTGAAAAGGATATGGCAGAGAAATAAATAAAAAAAAATAAAATAAAATAAGACTATTTGGAAAAGCATTTAAGTGGAAAGGGGAACTTTCTTGATGCTCTGGGGGGAAAATTGCTTTTTGAGGTGTGTGTGCACGTGTGTGTGTGTGTGTGTCTGTATACACACGAACACATGTGCAAATCCACTTGTAGATGTGTGTGGGCAACTGGAGTACTTTATGTGCACTGTAAAAATCTGTTTATGATCAACTGGCCCAGAGCTAAAGTGCTAACCACAAACTTACCTCTCAAAGCCCCCCTGCCTATCTTAAGGGCCTCAATGCAAAGAAATCTCAGCCAGACAGGCTCCAGGCTCTAGGACCAGGGGCTGGAGGTTGGGGGTGGGGAGGAACGTGCAGTTCCTTTTGCAGAGACCCTGGAAGATTATGGGCCCTGGATTCTTATCCGATGCACACAGATGTCCTATAACCTCTCAATTTAATAATCCAGAAGAGAATTATAATGCTCCTGGATACTTGCACTGCAAAATCCTGACTTCCCTCTCTTGAATGGGGCTTCCTAGTTATCAAGGCTTTTGAATTTTCATCCCAGTCAATCCTCTAAAAAGCAGCCCTGAATCTTAAGAACTCTACGAATGTTCATGCTTTCAACCATGGACCCCAGACATCCAGCTCACCAGAAATGTGCTCCGCGCCTCCTCTATTTGCAGCCCTACACTAATGATAAAATTCTAGTGTGGACCCTGGAAGACTAGGAGGCTAAAGATGCTGCCACCAATTTGCCCCTCAGGGAGAAAGCTTCCTTGAGAAAGAACCATTACAGAGAGCAGAAAAGACCCTGGACAAGAACAAGAACAAAATCAGGAATCCTTGGATCCAGCTCTACCTGAAGCTAGACTTTTCACTAAACTTTCTTTCGGGGGGCACCTGGATAGTGCAGTCAATTAAGCATCTGACTCGTGGTTTCAGGGCTCAGGTCATGATCTCATGGGTCATGGGAATGGAGCCCTGCATGGGGCTCTGTGCTTGGCAAGAAGTCTGCTTGAGACTCTGCCCTTCCCTCACTCAGGCACACACACACTCTCTCTCTCTTGCTCTCACTCTAAAATAAATAAATAAATCTTTAAAAAAATAAATAAACTTTCTATTTAAATAAGCCAGTATGTTCCCTTTGCACTCAGTTCAGTTTGCTTTGGTCCCTTGCAAAGAAAACAGACTTTATTTACATATTAGATAACTATTATTTGTAGAAAGATTTTTAATATTTAGTTTAGAAGGTTCTTTTCATGTACACAATCTCACTTAATGTAATCACATAAATACCTTCATGGGGTAGAATCTTTATATATAATATTCAAAAAAATCTCTTTTCAGATAAAAATGCTACATTTCAGAAATGATGAAACTGAGATCTAGAAAGAGATTAGTGACATCCCAAATTGGAGCACCAAAAATCAGATTCAGTCCCCCTCAGTCTAGGTCCTGCTTCTCTGAACTCCATCTAAGATTGGCATGTCCATCCATCTAGGAGCCTAAAGCAAGACTCTTTCCTGTGCACATCTAATGGGTCACCAAGTTCCTAGGTTCCACCTCCTTATGTCCTAGAATCTGTCCTTCCCCCTCCATTCTCACCATCACATAGATGCTCTCCTGCTTCTTCAAATTCCATGGTGACCTGCTAACTGCTGCCCTCTTTCTGCCTCACCTCACTCTGGTCCATGCTTCTCACAGCTATTGGAGGAAGGTTTTTGCAACTGAACCCTAGGCAGGTGCTCTTGCACTTAAAATTCTTCACTTGCATTCCAGAAGACTTAGGATTTATTTAAAACTCACACTCTGGTACATTTTAAAATCTATTTTGCCTAGTTTCACATCATGACCCAGCATGCACACACATATGCACACAGTTATTGAAACAAAATATTTAATATCATACCTCTTACTATATGAGATACTTTCTGATATTTTCCATCCCCTTCTGCTCTATTCTATATTTTCCTTAAAAACGTTGGACATGACTCTGTCAATCAGGGGTTCTTAACACAAGGTCAATAGTTACTTTCATTGAGGCTGTGAATATATTTTAGAGGGTGGGTTCATAAATTTTATTTTTAAAAAAATTTTATTTATTTATTCATGAGAGACAGACAGAGAGAGAGAGAGAGAGAGAGAAGCAAAGACACAGGCAGAGGGAGAAGCAGGCTCCATGCAGGGAACCTGATGTGGGACTCGATCCTGGGTCTCCAGGATCATGCCCTGGGCCAAAGGCAGGCGCTAAACCACTGAGCCACCCAGGGATCCCTGAGGGTTCATAAACTTTAATGGAAAAACTTACATCTTCATTTTCACTAGCTGAAACTGAAATTTAATGTTTCCATTATTAGCATAGACAACAAACTACAGTAGTATTTGTACTACCTGTGATTTTACCACCCATAGAACTCTCAGATGTTTAGATCATTGAGTGTATCCTGAAATAGTGTTCATCCTTATCACCACTTAAAAATTATGCCCCAATCTTCCCAGAGAACTCTGCCCTCTTCTTTACCTATTATATTTCCCCTGGGCCTTGCTGGACTGTGATATATCGGTATGCATACTCAGACTCACTCACAAACATATGATGAAAATCATACATACATGTAGTTTTGAGCACAGCACCATATACATACACTCATATTTTCAAGGTCACATATACACATTCACACACGGCCACACACCCATTACTAGTGTACATACACATAAACATATTCATACTTATGTATATTTACATAAGTATAATTTTCTAGATGTGCTTAAGAAAGAATCCTCAGCTACTTCTCTCTTTGACATGCTCCAGGGACTTAGAGCCTTCCAAAGTCATTTCTCTTTTGAAGGTCTTGTTAGGAGCAAAGAGCCTCAATAATGAATGATCCCGAGAGACATATAACAAGTTCATGGGGAAGGGACCTTGGTCCCAAACAGCCAGATCAGCTGAACCAACTGTCATTTTAATACTTGGTCCTAATTTATTATAACTTTTATGTTATAGGCATCTTTGTAAATAATCTCATTTTTTTGGAATAAGATGACGTATAATCATACAGTTTACTAAATCATTAACTCTTTTGGAACATGGACTATTTTAAGAATCCATGAATAACACATAACAAATGAAAGTTATTAATTTTCTGCTCAAGGAAAAAAAAAGAAAAATTCTCTTACATAAGATTTTGTATACAATTTCAGGGTGTTCTGAACCTCCTGAGCTGTACTTCAGATCTAGGAAATCTTTCTCCATGCCGTATGAAGATTTGTGGAGTTGACATTAATGGATTGGAAAGTTACCATTCCCAAAGATCCACAGCATCTAGTCAAATCCAAGATATTGTCTGTAACAGTGCATGCTGTTCTGTGTAAATATAGCTTTGGCCAGTTATATACGCCTAGACTTGTAAGGATTACAAAAACAAATGCCCACAGGGGCCAGGCAAGCACCATAAATGAGTGAGGCATGCTGACAAAACATGCAGCCCTTGCGGTTTCTCGTTTCCCCCAAGAGAGACACAGGAACAAGAAAGAGTCCATTTCTTCTTTACTGTAAGATGAACAGCAGCACAAGTAGAATAAGCAATGAATGGTAGGGACAGTTAGCCTCTGTGAAGAGTGGTCCCTAGGGAGTGGTATGGCCTCTGGTGAGCAGTGTGTGCACCCACCTAACCTAATGGGAGTGGCTGCCCCTGCTCTCCTGAGGATTGTCACCAGATAGAATACAGCCCAGAGTTACCATATCTCTCAAATTTGCCACAGCCAGGAAAGTGTTATGTAAAGTGTACTCTTTCCAACCCAGCATTGTATGAACTAACTGTACTGAACAAGGAAAACATACATGTGAGCTGGACCCAGTTGTGGACAGGTGGGGACAGTTATTTCTCTGGACCCTCTCCACCTCTGAATCAGTCCCTAGGGAAGAGAGAGAGAGGGTCTGTGCACAACAAACTCTGAAACGAGGCTAACACAAATGGGCAGGATTTTGCACAGAGAGCATGTGCAGAAAGTGCTTCATTTTCACAGACTGTTGCTACTACCCCAATGCCCTCCCAAAGGTTCGAAGGAACAAGGCTACCCTGTACCCTGACTGCATTGTCTTAGCACCACCAGCAGCCCCACTTCTAGAAATGAGAAAAGAGGCAGCCACAGGAGGCTCCCCTGGAGCTGGAGGGCAGGCAGTTTAAAGACTCAGGCTCAGCACAGCCTAATGGGGCTGTCCCCTTCAGGGTTTCACAGATTCCCCAGATATGTGATGCCGTGTCTGGCTGAGTCCTGTGTGCAGAGCAGAAGAGCCAGGATAGTTCATTCTCCTTGAGTTGCTAGAAAGTACCAGTCTGCATAGCTAATGCAGCTCTCCCTTAGGTGAGAGAGACAATCTGGGCTAGCACACCTGTGTCTGAGCTTGACCCACAGTACATGCATCTCAACAAACTTGTCATTACCCTCCATGCCACACTGTTTGGGGGTCATCATTTGATTGGATTAGCCTGATAGGTAAACATTGAGAATATTATCTTAAACTATTCTCTTCTCTCTTCTCATCCTTCTTTGCGTTTTCCTGCAGTCACTTTATCATTGGAACTCTCAATTTCCCTGAATTCTTATTCAGAAGTTTGGGGACTTTAAAATATGCTTTACTTCATCTGTGCGTGTTTTAAAAACCATAAAACATATGTAATGGAAACTGAAGATAATTGCAAACTATTCTTGATTTTACTAGTGTTTTATTAACAAATCTGCCTTAATCCAGGATTAAAACTGAGTGAGATTAGAGAATTTCTCTCATCTGCAGTTTGGAGCAAGAGACTCTGTAATAGATGTGCCTCCTTGCTCGCCATAAAGCTGTCCTATTATAGTCACAGGAGTGCTGAGTGCAGACTGGGTCTCTCTTGCCCCTGTGATGCACACATGCAGTGACATAGACAAGAGGAACACCCTGCCTGATTAAAGGCCTGTGCCCCTCAAAAAGGTGTCAGAATCAAGTCCACATTTTCTTAGTGTCTGTGTCCTGAGTTGCCTTTTCATACCATATGGCCTTTCCTCTGAATTTAACATTTAATTTCAGCACTTATGTCACAGGGCATGTTATTCCAGGAAAGCAGGCAGGGACTGGAGTATAAAGCACCCTCTGCCGGGCAGGACAGGTTTGCTCCATTGATTAGAGCACCATTAACAAGGTGAAGGTCACAGGACTTCAATTCTCATGGGGGCCATTCAGTTTCTTTCTGCTCCAAGGTCTTAGGCTGCACCTGTGGTCGGGACCAGCTGCCGCTGTGAAAATGTCATCATCCCAGGGAGGATGAGGACTCAGAGGGCTTCTCCTGTGGGCAGTGGGTAGTGGTGTTATATCCATAGACACAGTATGTCACTTTATCTATTTCAGGTCACCATTGCAGGGACAGATCATGCCCTGCATCAGAGGTGACTGAAGACAAAGCAGGTCTAGGTCATTCCACAACCCAGTGATTATGCACATAGTTCCTTTCCTGGCCCTCGTCTCAATCTGAACCATTTGGGGAAGATGCATTGTTCTTTTATGTTTCTTTAAAGCACCTTTTTAACCCCTTCTGTCACTTTTGATTTTGTGTTTTCTGTTTTAATGTCAATAATTACTAGTGGGTGAATGGTGTATATGCACACATGTGCACAGATGTATGTAATGGGCACATCTGTGGGTACCTGAACTCATTCTTTCTATCCCACCTCCAGGTAGAATCCAGGAATGTTTCCACCATCCAGAAGTTTACCCAAAATAGGCACACTGGCTGTCACTTTCTCTACTACTTTCTGTCTTCAGTCCTTTATATACAGTTGACCTCAAAATCCTGTTAAATCTACCATTAAAATGTCTCTCAATCCTCTCTCCTTTCCCCCTTCCACTATTCAAGTTCAGACCACAGCTGTGTCTCTCTTAGCTATCCCCAGCAATTTCCTTCTGGTCTCCCTGCTTTTGAAATGCCCCCTCTATCCTCTATCCACTCTCACTGTTGCATCCTCACTAACCCACCCAAACACATACCTGATGCTTCCACGTTCTTACTCAAAAGCCTTCAGTGGCTTCCACTGCCCTCCAAAAAAAATCTGAACTCCTCAGCATGGAACATAACAACCATTGAGATCTGGCCCTGGCCTCCACACTGGCCTTAGCTCCTGCTTCCCTGTGACTAAGCATTCCATGCACAGTCATATCAGATTACTTGCCATTCTCAGAACATCCCAAGATCTCTCAAGCCTCCAGAAGCTTACATGTATGTCTTCACTTAAAGCAACCCCTCCCGACTTGTCCACAGAGTGGATTTCTAATCCTCCTGAGACCTGTCTCCAAGTGACCCAATAAGAGCCAGCCAGGCCTGTCTCTGTGAGGCATGGATTATAGCACTTACATGCCTGCCTCTCGCACTCAACAAAAGGACTGGGATTCATTCATCTTTGCATTTCCAAGTACCACCAGCACATCGTAAGGATTCATGTATTCACTCGCCAACTACATATTATCTATACCATGTGCTAGGAGCCATTAGAGAAGCTAATGATACAGTATCAATGAAAGAGAGGTATGATCCACATTATGGCACTAAACAGTCTGTTTCTTGGTTTCCCTCTCTCTCTTCCTTTGTTCATTTATTTCTTAAATTCCACATGTGAGTGAAATCATATGGCATTTGTCTTTCTCTGACTCACTTATTTCACTTACTTATTTCACTCTAGCTCCATCGATGTCTTTGCAAATGGCAAGATTTCATTCTTTATTATGTTATTATGGCTGAATAATATTCCTGTGTGTGTGTGTGTGTGTATTTGCTGTTTCTTTTATTGTTGATTTTAGCCATTCTGACAGGTGTGAGGTGACATCTCATTGTAGTTTTGATTTGCATTTCCCTGATGATGAGTGACATTGAACATCTTTTCATGTGCGTGTTGGACATCTGGATGTCTTCTTTGAATAAATGTCTATTCATGTTTTCTGCCCATTTTTAAATTGGATTAAAAATTTGGATTATTTGGTTTTTCAGTGTTGAGTTGTTTAAGTTCTTTATGTATTTTGGATACTAACCCTTTGTCAGATATATAATTTGCAAATATCTTCTCCCATCCCATAGATTGCCTTTTAGTTTTGTTGATTATTTCCTTCACTGTGCAGAAGATTTTTATTTTTTTGTAGTCCCAATATGCCCCAAGAGACATATCTAGAAAAATGTTGTAGCTGATGTCAGAGACATTACTGCCTGTGGTCTCTTCTGGTATTTTTATGGCTTCAGGTCATTGCGGTTAGGAATTCAATCCATTTTGAGTTTATTTTTGTGTATAGTGGAAGAAAGTAGTCCGGTTTCATTCTTTTACATGTTGCTGTCCAGTTTTAACACCACCATTTGTTGAAGAGACTGTTCCCCCTCCCTACACATTCTTGTCTTCTTTGTTGAAGATTAATTGACCATATAATCATAGGTCTATTTCCAGGCTCTCTATTCTGTTCCACTGATCTATGTGTCTATTTTTGTGCCAATACCATGTTATTTTGATTACTACAACTTTGTAATATAACTTGCAGCCTGGGATTGTGATACCTCAGGTTATGTTCTTCATTTTCAAGAATGCTTTGACTATTTGGGGTCTTTGGTGGCTCCATATAAATTTTAGGATGATTTGTTCTAGCTCCATGAAAAATGCTATTGGTATTTTGATAGAGATTACATTAAACCTGTAGGTTGCTTTGGGTAATATAAACATTTTAACAATATTTGTTTTTCCAATTCATGAGCATGAAATGTTTTTCCATTTCTTTGTGTCATCTTCAATTTTTTCATCAGTTTTTTATAGTTTTCCGAGTGTAGGCCTTTCACCTCTTTACTTAGGTTTATTCCTAGATATTTTATTATTTTTGATGCAATTGTAAATAGGATTCTTTTCTTGATTTTTCTTTCTGCAACTTCATTATTAGTGTATACAAATGCAATGGATTTCTGTATATTGATTTTGTGTCCTGTGACCTTACCAAATTCATATATCAATTCTAGTAGAATTTTTTGTTGGAGTCTTTAGGGTTTTCTATGTATGGTATCATATCATCTGCCAAAAGCAAAAGTTTTACTTCTTTCTTACCAGTTTGGATGCCTTTTATTTCTTTTTGTTTTCTAATTGCTGTGGTGAAGACTTCCAGTATTACATTGAAGTGAATGTAGACATCTTTTTCTTGTTCCTGACCTTAGGGAAAAAGCTCTCAGTTTTTGTCCATTGTAGGATTTTAGCTGTGAGTTTTTTATATAAGGTTATTATTATGTTGAGGTGTCTTCTCTCTAAACCTACATTGTTGAGGATTTTTTTAAAAATCATGAATGGATTTGTATTTTGTCAAGTGTTTTTTCTTCATCTGTTGAAATGATCACATGGTTTTTATTCTGTCTCTTGTTGATGTGATGTGTCACACTGATTGATTTCTGAATATTGAACCAGCCTTGCATCCCAGGAATAAATTCTACTTGATCATGGTGAATGATTTTTTTAGTGTATTGTTGGCTAATATTTTGTAGAGGATTTTTGCATCTATATTGATCAGAAATATTGGCCTGTAATTCTCTTGTGTGTGTGTGTGTGTGTGTGTGTGTGTGTGTGTGTGTGGTGTCATTACCTGGTTTTGGTATCAGGGTAATGTTGACCTCATAGAATGAATTTGGAAGTTTTACTTCCTCTTCTATTAACTCTTCTTTAAGTGTTCGGTAGAATTCACCTGTGAAGCCTTTTGGATCTAGAGTTTTGTTTGTTTGTTGGGAGTTTTGGGTTAATCTTGTTGGGGCTCACTGTGCCTCTTGGATCTGGATATCTGTTTCTTTCCCTATTTTAGGCAAATTTTCAACTTTATTTTTTCAAATAAGTTTTCTGCCTCCTTATCTCTCTCTTCTTCTTTTGAGATCCCTTAATGTAAAAGTTTTTACACTTGATGGAGTCACTGAGTTCCCTAGGTCTCTTCTAATTCTGCATTTTTCTTTTCTATCACCTATTTAGCTTGATTACTTTTCATTACTCTGTCCTTCAGGTCACTAATTCATTCCCCTGCTTCCTCTAGTCAGCTATTTATTCCATATAGTGTATTGAATTTCACTTATTGAGTACTACATCTCTGATTGGTTCTTTTTTAAATCTCTTTGTTAAGGGTCTCACTAATGTCCTCCACTCTTTTCTCAAGTCCAGTGTCTCTATGATCATTAGTTTAAATTCTCTATCAGGCATTTTACTTATATCTGTTTCACTTAGGTCTCTTGCAGCAATTTTGTCCTGTTTCTTCATTTGTAACATATACCTCTGCCTCCTCATTTTGCCTGACTCTGTGTCTGTTTCTGTGTGTTAGGAAAGTCAGCTATATCTTCTACTCTTGAAAGTAATGGTCTCAGGAAGAAGAAGCCCTGTAGTGCCCTGCAGTGCAGTGTCCCCTGTTCACCAGAACTTGGTGCTTCAGGAGTGTTCCCTGTGTGTGTTGCATATACCCTGCTGTTGTGCCTTGGCCACTTTTTTCTTCAGGCCAGTCATCCACAGGGGATCTCTTTGCCTGTTGTGGGCAGTATTTGGTCCCTGTGGTGTTAGTGGATTGGTCTGGGGCCACCTTGGGCTTGAGTTTGGTCAGACTAGGCATTTGCCAGACATGCAGTAGCACCAAACTACTGGGTGCTTTTTCTCTGTTATCCTCTGGGAAGTTTTTGTTCTTGAGCAGGGCCTGAAATCAGACCAGCTCTCTGCCCCCAGTCCACTGTTCGGATCACAATCTAACTGGTGTGTGTGGTTTTTATCTCCTCACTCCAAGGCAGAAGTTACTTTAGAGTGTTTCTGCCCCCCTCATGGAGCTTTTGAACATTGCCATGGTTGTGGCCCCAGTTTTAGAGCCATACTGAAAGGGACATGATGCCACCATGGGGACCAGGCTGGCCAGGTTGACAAGGTATGTATTGGGCTTGCCACTACCACCACCAGGACTAAGGCCCCCAAAAGCCCACAGGTCTGGAGATGCAGTATTGGTAAGGTTTGTTTCAGTCTTCTGGGGAGGAGACCCTCAGTGTTGAAACTGAGGCAAGTGTTACTGGAAGGGATAGGTCCCTGAAGCCCAGAAGGCAGGGCTTGGTGTTAGCAACTTAGGTAATGTGGGTCAGCACTTGTTCCTGCAAGTGGCTGTGTGTCTAGGCTGGGAGCTGGAGCTGGAGCTGGGAAATGGTGCCTGCCAGTTCCTTTGTTCCTCTTTGTCCCAAAGATCTCTATCTCTCCAGCACATGCTCTGAGATTAGTAAATAACTCTCCCTCCCATATGCTCCATGCGTTTTCAAACTGCTGCTGTTATGCTATAACTCCACCGGGCTGTTTGTTATGCTATCTCTTTAATAGTGAGGACCTCAGTGTCCTCTCACTGTCCAGGCTCTCCCAGAGCTGAGCCCACTGATTTTTAAAGGTCCAGACTTTTTATTTTTTTTTTATTTATTTATTTTTTTTTAGGTCCAGACTTTTTAAAGTTCCAGCATGACACAGGTTGTAAGAACTCACAAAATTCAGCCCCTCTAGTTTTCAAAACCAAATATTATGGGGATTCATCTTCCCTGCACAGGCTCCCTGGTGTGAGGGTTTGTTTCTTTCATCTCTGAACCCACAGCTCCCTCCATCCTGTAGATGGCCTGCAGTCTGGCTAGCTCTGCACCACATCTCTGTGCTTCCTAACTTCTTCAGTGTGGTCTCTTCTCTACCATTAGTTGTGGAGTTTTTCTGCCAGTCTTCAGGTCATTTCTGGATTATTTACACTGATGTGAGTGTTATCTAGTTGCATCTGTGGGATGGGGTGAGTGTTCTTAGGGTTCTCCTACTTTACCATCTTCCTAGCCTCTTCTATTATCCCCATTTCAGAAAAAAAGGAAACCAAGGTACTGAAATGTTTAGTGAAACTTGATTAAAGCCTCACAGGTAGTAAGCATGGGAGCTGGGTGTGTGTTCCAGCAGGTTAACTGCAGCCCACACTGTGCTCCATCTCTTTTCCTACTATGGGTGGGGTAGCTGCTTGCACATGCAATATTAAGAGGGTGTGGTCTGTGGTACACCTAAGCCCACATAACAAGGAGCTATCTGAATTTTAAAATAGAGAAACTTTTTAAAAAGTATCTGTAAAAGTATAGGGATAGAAAACAAATCAGTGGTTGCTGTAGATTGGAGGATAGGGAAGGTCTGACTACAAAGGGCCACACAGGGGCATTTTGACTATGTAGTACTAGGGCGGTGGGTGCATTTGTCAGAATTCATAAAACTGTGTACCACAAAGTATGAACTTCACTGTGTACTCATTAATAAACAATAAACTAGGTTGTTGGGGGATCCCAAGATAGAATGCAGACTGAGATAGATGAATCTAACTGTGTGACCAATGCTTGACACACATTTGCTGAAGGGGATGAAGTAAAAGGGAACTAACATAAGTAGCTTTGAAAATGATGTCTGGAGTGGAAACTAAGGCTAGAGACAAAAAAAATTGTACATAAACACTGTACTGTAGTTGATAAATTTATTTCTGATAGACATATAGGTTAACAGTCATGACTACATGTATTTTAGGATCGAATAAATAAAGACATTGCAGACAACAGGAGCCAGTTTCCTCACTGTCATGGAAAGGAGTCATAAATCAAGAAAAAAAGGCTAGACTAGATCCTGTGGTGCGGGGTTAGAGGCACAGATACTGGTGTGAACTCTCATTTATTTTGAGAAAGAGAGATCTGTGTATATGCATGGGTTAGTATACATACATATATTTCCTAGCTCTGTTCAACTACTAAGTCTAGGAGGGAAAAGAAAGAGTTAACAGTGGAGTCATGTCAAAAGGACCAGGGAGCCAACTGGAAAGAGCTCCCAGGGGCCACAGCTGGAACAACAAGCTTTGCTTTATGGCCTTGCACAACAAAGTTACTTACAATAGTATTGGATTATAACCCAAAGAATGAAATGAATATCTATGACTCCATATTTACATAAACAAATGATTGAATAAATAAATGGGAGAATAAGGAACAAATTTCCCTTACAAAAGAATTTCAAGTAATATGTGTAGAGAGTCCCCTCTCTTACAGTTGGACCTGGACTCAATAACACAGGTCCAAAGGATAGAGTGTGGAAAGGGAAAAATAATAAGTTTATGGAAGAGAAATCTGAAGGGCAACAGATACTACCTTAACCAAGTGAATGTTAACTGGTGTTGTGTGCCCCAAATATGGTACAAGAATGGCCTTCATCTGTGGCAGTCTACTCCCAAACCCATGATCATACAAAACGTCAGGCAGATCCCAACTGAGGGACAGTCTACAAAATATCTAGCCAGGATTCTTCAAAACTGTCAAGGTCATGGCAAACAAGGAAATACTGAAGATCTGTCACAGAGCAGAGAACTCTAAAGAGATACATACAGTAACTAAATGCCAACTTATATCCTGGGTCAGATTTCAAGGAGACAAAAGGACATCAGTGGAAACACTGATGAAATCTGAATAAAGTCTGTATTTAGTCAGTAGCATTGTACCAATGTTAATTTTTTATTTTTGACAGAAGTACTACAGTTATAGATGATAGTATTAGCAGAAGCTGGGTGAACAGTTCATAGGGACTCTGTCCTCTCTTTGCAACTCTTCTATAAATCTAATATTCCAAAACAAACAGACAAAATAACGGAACCTGAAATTATTATTGCTCCAGGTACAGATATATATTGTTTTAATTTTTAAAACATGTAAATATGTTACCTATTCAAAACAATCAACTTAAAGAATAAAATAAGCACTGGATTCACTGCAGTATGCTTCTGATCATGGTAGGGTTATAAATTTGCTCCCTTTTTAATTTATTCTGCACTATTTTAATGCATTGTTTTTGTTTCCATACTAATTCAGATTTAAATCTGGGAAAATATTTGAGTTCTATACAAATGTAAGGTTTTACTATTTGTCTTTTCTGATCTTAAGGGTTGAACTTGAATTTAGGGTAGATTCTGCAATAATAGAAAAGAATCTTTTCTAATTGAAATTCATTTGCAGTGTCTCAGCCAGGGCCCCTCCCCTGGGTTTCACTGAGCCCAAAGGTTTATACATGGGCAGAAGGAAGAAAGAAGAAAAACAGCAAATGCCCCAAGTATATTTGCCACACAGAAACTTTCAGCCAAGAGGCCTGTTTTCATTGTGAAATCTTGGTCAGAGAACTAATTTGGATATCTACCTCCTTCCAGATTTGTTTCATGCCCATTTCAACTGAAACATACAAATCACTGATGGCAGATAGAGGCGTGAGCTGCTGTGCCATAATAGGTAATTCTAGGTATATAATCAGGTGTTTTGTGGCTGTCACTTAAATAGCCCCTGACAAACATCATTGCCAATGAAGCCTGACACAAATATATGAGGTGCCTTCTGCCCATCTCTTGTGCCAAACCATCAGGTGAAACACATCATCTGTGACAGGGCAGCATTAAGCAAATTAATGTTCAGGAGTTTTAAAAATTATAATTTTTTTAAAAGCAAGGAATTTATTTTTCAAGCATGATTAGGGAGAAAAATTGTGGCAGTCAAATGTAGAGATGGCTCTCCAGCCACTGTAAACAGTTTCCACAGGATTCGAATCACTCCCTATAGCCATGTCTTCTATATTCTGGAATTAGCAGGAGGGATCTGGCATATGAGTGTCATTTTTCCCTTGCAAATTCTGAGACGGGTGGTAGGAGGAAGACACACATCCTTTCAGTGAGCCCCCTGCCCAAGCCAGGCCTCACCTGCATGAAGGCTAAGGAGAGGAGTTCTGAGGAACAGAAAGGTCCAAACTATTGATGCTTGTCTCTGGGCTCTCAGGGCAAGAGAAGAGGACACAAGACTGACACAGTCATTTCTGGAGTGGTTTCCCCACCTTTACTTTAGCCAGGTACCATCTCTTATCCTCAGAACAGTCCAATGATCTTTGTAAAAATGTAAATCGAATCCATCATTCCTTTGTTTAAGGACCCTCTGATAGCTTTTCATCACACTTGAATTAAAACTCAAAACCCTAATCATGGCCTTACAGGGCTCTCCATGGTCTGGCTCCCTCCACCCCTTGTCCACAACCACCTTCCCCTGCTTCACTATATCCCAGCCAGTTGGTCCTTCCAGCTGTCCTTCAAACATATGATGCTTATTCTAACCTCAGGGCCTTTGCACTTGCTGTTCCTTTTTCCCTAAAATGTTCTTTCCCTAGATTTTGAGGGTCATTTCTTCACTGAAACTCTCAGCTCAAATGTCATGTTCTCAGAGGTCTTTCCTAACTACCTTCTCTGAAAAGGTTTTCCTCAATTTTTCATAGCACTTAATTCTGCTTAAAATTATTCACAGATTCATTAAGTGTCTTCCCTGCTAGAATAAAGACTTTCTCCAGTATCAGAGTACCTACAGTAGTGTCATGGCTGTCATCAAGGGTGTTCACAAATATTCCAGTTAATGTCCTTCCAGATGCATTTGGTCATGTGACTGGCTTTAGCCAATGAGATGGAAGTAGAAGCGATGCGTATCATTTCCAAACAGAACCATGAACAGCCAGTGCATGATTCATCACATTCCTGCCCCCCCTGCTATAGAGGTCAGGGAAGCACACATCAAGATGGAAGCTGAGAAAAAGCCCCTGACCACTCACATTGGATATATATCAGGAAAAAAAGTGAATTTTTCCTATTTTAAATCCCTGAGCTTTGGGGAGTGGTTTGTTTATTTCAGCATAATCTAACCTATCCCAACTAGCACAATGCCTTAGTGAGTAAATCAGTGGATGAAAGCAATAAACAGTCAGATGACCTGCTGACCTGCTGAGCCAGGCAGCTTGCATCTCTGGCATTGGTAATACAGGCCAACTCAGACTTGCCCACAAACAACAGGATGATAAGACCAGAGCCCAGGCCAAGACAGTGAGCCCAGGAAGAAGAATGCAGGCAAAGTGTAGGTGTTAGCGACCATATTACAGGTCCAGCCTAACTCCATAGCCAGGCTCACACACAGCAGGCTCCCCCTATTAAGTTTTTTTCTTAGAAAATAAGTTTCCCAACAGAGCCGTGGGAGAAGGGTATGTCTGGTGCAGAAGCCTAGGTGAGATAATGTGAAGAAGGAAGCCTAGTACCTCTCTTGTTCCCATTGGTCAGCCCCCTTTGATGAATCTAAAAGTATAGCTTTGGCATCCACTGGGCTTGTGATCCAATATCTACTACTCCCTAGCTATGTGACCTCTGGCAGGTTACTTAACCTCTCAGACCTTCAGTTTCCTTACCTGTGAAATGAGGACAATAAAGTCTCCCATCTCATAGGGTGGTGAGCACTAAAAACAAAAAGCATTTGCAACACTTGACTAAGTGTTTGGCACAGAGTATGTACTCAATAAATGTTAGCTACAAATAGGAGTATTTTCTGAAACTCTAGAAATCTCTCAGGCAGGAACTATAGGACAAGTCCCAGAAAGGAGACGCCACCATCTCAGAATGGATCAAACATAGTAGAAACAAGTGAAGAAATATTCTTCTAAAACAACCAAAATGGCCCAGAGTCTAAAATAATTTGAATTCAAATGAAAGCCTAGAAGAACACAGAGAGAAGCCAGCCACAGCCACTCCACACGAGTCGGCATGCCATTAAGGAACATGCACACTGGTCATGTTTGTTGCTTTTAGTGTTATCATATTTTTGCACAGATCTTTTAATCTCAGAAATTAAATGACTACTCTAAAAGGTTACAGGACTTCTTACCCTCCCTCCCCCTGGTTGTATTTCCTTTTGAGACATTTAAAAAGTTTTCAGTTAAAAAAATATGCTGTAAAAGGCTAGGTTGAATTATATGATACATTGAAATTAAAATGAAATTTTAAATTATCATGCAGTTCAGGATGATGTAGAATGAGTGATAATAAATAAAGGTTAAAAGGATGATGGCAGATTCTTTTTCATGGTTTTTATTTTTTTCCCTTTCTGTTGTTTATAAAAACCTTCTCAGAAGATTAAAAATAATATTTCTTTCCCTATTGATTTTTTCTTTTCCCATTTGGCAAACATTAATTTATTTCCTGTGTTTCTAATGGAGATGATATTAATATAACTTTATTTATTTATTTCTTCCCCCTGGACATTGGCATTGCTGATGATAGCATAGGGATGCCTGAGGATAGCAGCCAGACAACTCTGGAGGTGACAGGGCATTCCTGGGGACAAAAGTGCAGGATCCTATTTCCACCAGCCCTTTCCCAGTGTTCAAATGGAAATGTAACTGGCTTATACCACCTGAGACTCAAAGGACTTCTTGCCCATCCCACTGCCCTGTGAAGGCTGTTTCAGATCCAATGTCAGGCCCTGCCACATGGTTCTCTGGAGTTCCTGTTCCCTCCTCTCCTGCTTCCTTCAGGCTCCAACTCAGATTCTGTCTTTAGATGAGGATGGCCCTGATCTCTTCTTTATGTGGGATGCAAATCTCCAGCAGAACAAGTTTCTAATGTATTAGAAACTAACACACCTTTGGTATGCTAGACCCTGGGCCACATGCTAAAGATCCACCAGCAAAACACAGTTCCTGCCACCAAGAATATCCAGTCCATTTGGAGAGACATGGTCATGGTGCTGTGGTGCAGCTGTCCTCTGTGGAAGCATGAAGGAGGTGCACATGCCCGACCAGGGTATTTAACCCTGGCTGCAATCAGGGAAGACTTCCAGGAAGAAGTGACATCAAGGGCTGAGTCTTGAGAGAAACAAGGAATGAAAAGAGGAAGTTGAAGAATGGAGCTACCAAGGACTTGCTTAAAATAACACATCAAAAAAAAAAATAATAATAAAATAATACATCAAGTTGGCCAGGCCAGGACTGAAACTGAGGTGCCCAGATAGACTTGCTGTGCCCTGCTTTCTCCCCCAGTTCACATCTGGCTTTCTCATATTGTGGACATTGCCCATTAGTTAAACCTTGCTTTTCAGTTTATTAGTTATGCTTTTTCATAATTGATATCCAATTTAACAGAATCTTCTGGAATCAATGCTAAAGCTCAAAAGAACTTCTCTAGGAGTGGAGATTTCCAACATGTGGCAAACAAAATTTTGGTTGTTTTTTTTTTGTTTGTTTGTTTGTTTTTTTGGCAAACAAAATTTTGAAGGCACAAAATGCCTCACATTGACCTGGCTGTTACCTGACTGTTCACTCAGCTCACTGTCACTGAGGCACTGAGGTTCTTTAGAGGGCCTAAGACTGTTCATACAAGAGTGAGGAGAATCCCACTCCTCACTCCAGACCATCAAACTTTCTCCCAATGGGTAGAGTTGGGCTGGGGTCTGAATATCCAGAAGAGAACCATTGCTCTTCTTTGAGTCCTCCTCTCCTACCATCCTTTTCTATAATTGTAGAATCTTCTGCCAAAATCTGCATGCAAATTGTCTCCTTGAAGGGTCTCTTCACCAGTTCACCAACACCTTGTCAGAGATCTCTGTATTCGTTGAGGATATGCTGACTGCTGTAATAATCAGGCTAAAAAGAAGAATGGCTCAAACATGTTTGAAGTGTGTGTGTGTGTGTGTGTGTGTGTGCGCGCACGTGCAAGTGAAATCCAAAATGACTATTCCTGATGGGTAGGGAACCTTCCTCCAAGCAATGATTTAAAGACCAGGGCTCCTTCCACCTTGTGACTCTGCTGTCCTCAACACATGGCTTCCAAGGCCACCAATGCTTGTCTGTATTGGGTTTGTAGAAGAAGGAAGGGCAGAAGATAAGACAGTCCATCCTGGATACATCACTTTCATTCTAATTTCTATACTTGACCTCAGTCACATGGCCACATCTAATTGTGTAGAGTCTGGTTGTGTGCCCAAGATAAAAAGAAAACATTTATGTTAACAACCAGCTGGCCTCTGCCAAAACATGATTCCAGTCTTTGAATCCATGGGGACACACTAAAAAACAGCTGTTATTCTCTGGATACAACTGTAGGCTTTTGGATATTGCTAGGGGATGGCATGGTCCATCCCTCACCCGTCCACTCAGAAAAAGCAGTGTATTCATACAACAAATCATGGAATGGACTCTGTCTGATTCCAAAGCCACTGACTAGCAGCAACATTCAAGATGGTAGATAATTCCTCAGCCTGGGCCCTGAAGTAAGGTGACATGCTATAGAGTCCCCAACCTGTAGAATGAGCATGAGAAAGATACTTACTGCTAGGAACCACTAATCTTTTGCTGTTTTTGTTACTGCTGCATAAAGTAGCCTATCTTAATATTCCCTTCCCTGGGAAGTATTATACTCAGAAATTTAAAAGCATAATAATTTATTTAGGGAACTCTTGGTTTAAAAGAACAGAATTCTTTTAGGCAAACAGAATATTCACAGAATTATAGAAGTTCAAATAGAGTCCACATTTATGAATTTACTCCTAGATCGGATGGTGGTCTTTCGTTCCATTTTATAGTTATCAAAGAACTCCAAAGCTTAGAGTAATTCTGGCGATGTTCTGATCTGAGCTGTTGAAAAGGCTAATGAGGAAAACAAACTGGACCCTTGCAGCACTGGAAAGTGGCTAGTAGGCTGAAGAAACAAAAACAGAAAAGTATCAAAGCAGTAAGAACCTAATTCTTGGATTCCATAAAATCCACCCATAAATGCCACACTGTAAACAGATCAATCGAGGCATTTCATCCAACAGGGATGAGAGGCCTTGAAGAGATTGTGTTTAGGAAAAGAGTCACAAAAATTCAAGTCCTGCCACATAGCAGGAACATCTTAATTAGAGACTTCTGCTCTTAGACCAGAGACAGGCAGGTTGAAGTTTGAGTGTCAGCAATCAGTGATGATGAAATAACAAATGGTGAGCAGTTACCATATAAAATAAGGGAAAGGGGGATCCCTGGGTGGCGCAGCGGTTTGGCGCCTGCCTTTGGCCCAGGGCGCGATCCTGGAGACCCGGGATCGAATCCCACGTCGGGCTCCCGGTGCATGGAGCCTGCTTCTCCCTCTGCCTGTGTCTCTGCCTCTCTCTCTCTATCTGTGTGTGACTATCATAAATAATTTAAAAAAATTTAAAATAAGGGAAAGGCCCTATTTTTAAAAAAGATTTTATTTATTTATTCATGAGAGACACAGGGGGAGGCAGAAACATAGGCAGAGGGAGAAGCAGGTTCCATGGAGGAAGCCTAATGTAGGACTCGATCCCAGGACTCCAGGATCATGCCCTGAGCCAAAGGCAGACGTTCAGCCACTGAACCACCCAGGCATCCCGGGAAAGGCCCTATAAATCACTTTTAACGTAGGCATGTTTCCACTTCCTTTTGGAGGAAGAAGGAAATACCATGCAGTGGTAGACTGCAGAATCTCTTCTGCCTATGTTAGAATCCTGCTGTGCTGCTGAACTTGAGCAAGTTTCCCAACTTCTTTCCATCCTCAGTTTTCTTTCTGTAAAATGAACATAATTATATCTTATATGATTAAATGGGATAGAATTGAGTGTTCTTTTTTGTGTGTAGAAATTTTATTTCTTAAAGATGTTATTATACCTTGGAATGATGTCTTCTCATCCTGCCTATCATGGGCAGCAAATGAGAGATTTGTTTTTTATAACTCAGGCAAAATGTAAAGGTAACATTTAGGGAGAGAGAGAGGGAAAGAGAGAGAAAGAGAAAGGGAGAGACTCCCAATAGGAGAATTACTAGTAAGTTACACAGGGCTTATAGATGACATAAAACATGTTGTTAGTAAAATTTACTAAGCAAATACATACTTACACAGAATTGAAGCCATGAAAAAAATCTGAGAAATGCTAGGAAATTTTTATTTCTTTCAGAATTATTTATTTCCTTAACCAAGGTATAATTTATGTTCTTTAGCTGCCCATGAAGATCTGTATTTTATTGGCAAAGACAGGAGAAGAGGTTTTTAGTGCAGAAAATCCTAGGGAAGAAGACAATAGGGAAGAGAGTCTGGGGTAATGGGCTGAGATGTCTCTATTCCCTGGCTGGTCTGGAGGGTGGTGAGAGAAGGGAACTGAAGAAGCTGCATGCAGGAAATCTATGGAAAACTGAACAGCCCCTTGGTGCTGCTCCTGGGTTTGGGTGATCCAGTGAAGCCTAGAGTGGAAGTGGCGGGGGCGGGGGGCATTCTACTTCTAATGCCCCCCCCCATGCCCACTCTGCCACATTCATATGCACTGAATGATAAACTTGAGAAATGTCTGTTACAGAGGCAGCACACATAAATCTCTAGGACTGTGACTGCTGTGGTTTGAACTAGGTAATTATGCACTCTACTTCATTAAGTCTTCAAGAAGTGTTCCTTTTGAAATGCAAGCATGGTATTTCATAAACAAATTTTAATTTCTTAAACATAATTTATATTTATCTAGAAAATAAGATATGAGTGGATCTCAAGGGCATCCCTAACTATTTCAGTTTTCTCAAACTGCAGCAATTCTAACAGTAGATAACTGCTACACAACCTAGGGTTTCTCCAGAGCCAGTCTATGTCTAGGTGCTAGACTGACTGCCTAAAAATTATTGAACTGATCAAACATGGAGACTTTCAAGCTCTACTTTGAGAAATTCAGATTCAACAGATTTAGAGGATCCCACAAGTGACTCTGATATGCATTTTAGCTTGAGAACTACTATCTCAAGCAATTCCATTATTCACTTATGGCAACCCGTAGAATTGCAGACAGAGAAACATAAAGAGAGGGGTGCCTGGATGGTGCAGTCAGTTAAGTGTACAACTCTTGGTTTTGGCTCAGATCATGATCTCAGGATTATGAGATAGAGCCCCAAGTTGGGTTCCAAGCTCAGCAGGCAGTCTGCTTAAGACTCTCTCTCCTTCTGTCCCCATCCCCACTAAAATAAATAAATCCTTTTTTAAAAAAAAAGCATAAGTAGAATCAAATCCTGAGGACATAATTTGCAAATCCAATCTGTTTCAACAAAATAAAGGGCATAAATAAAAGTTCAAGTAAGTGAAAGAGGAAGAATTGCCCATAAATAGATTTTTCTGTTGACTCTTGATTTTATTTCTATTCTTCTTGAGGCGTGTTAAACAGAAAAAAAAAAAAAACCCCAACAGTATGTAATATGTAATGATGCAAGCGTTAGCATTAGGGAATCATGTGGATAATACGTTCTTCTGGCAAAAAAATTAGAAGCAGCAACTTTTTTTACAATATTTTATTTTATTTATTCATGGGAGGCAGAGAGAGAGAGAGAGACAGAGAGAGAGAGAGAGAGAGACAGGCAGAGGGAGAAGCAGGCTCCATACAGGGAGCCCGACGCGGGACTCGATCCCGGATCTCCAGGATCAGGCCTGGGCAGAAAGCGGCACTAAACTGCCAGGCCACCGGGGCTGCCCAGAAGCAGCAACTTTATATAGAAGCAACTTTCTAAACTCCAAGGGTAGTTTAAAGAAAAACTATTAAATAACAAGTTCCTGTCTCTTTTATAGTTAATCAAACACCACATATTCTTTCAAAAAATATTTATTGAGTACCTATTATGTGCCAAAACTGTTCTAAGTACTCGATAAACACAGTGAATGAGACAGACAAAACTACCTACTGAGTGAGCTTACATTTCAGCAGAGGGAGACACAATAAACAGATAAATAAAATAAATAGTATATTTATACCATATTAGGTAGCACTGAATGCCATAAAGAAAAATAAGGAAGGACAGTGGAACATTTTGAAAGAGTGTTGTAATTCTCATTGAGGTGGTCAAAAATGGACCACGCTGAATAGGTGACATTTGAGCAAAATAAAACCTAAAGGGGGTCAGGTAGTAAGCTTTTTGGTATCTGGAGAAGGGCTTTTAGTGGGAGCTTGTGTAGGGTCTTTAAGAGTTAGAGAGACAAGTGTAGCTAACAGGAATATGTGCAGAAAAGAATAATAGAGGATAAAATCAGAGAGGTAAGGGAGGAGACAGATCATGCAGGGTCTTATATGACATTGTGAGGACTTGTCCTCTAAGACAGGAAGTCTTTGGGGAGTTTCGTACACAGATATGGCATGATCTAACTTAGGTATTCACATGATTGCTCTGGCTGCTTTTATAGAGAATGGACTATATAAGAGAAGGGAGGAGGAATAAAATGGAAAACCTTTGGGAAGAGATCACAATGATTCAGGTAAAAAATAATGATGGTTTGACTGGGCAGTAGGAGTAGAAAGTTTGAAAAGTGATCAGATTCTGGATATTTTAAAGGTAGGGTTGACAAAGGCTTACTGATGGAGTATCCAAAAGGAGGAGCCAGAGATGATCACAAGATGTCTGACCTAATAAGTTAGAAGGACTGGTTGCCAACAACTAACATGGGAAAGGAATAGGAAGTGGAGTATGATGATTGGAAAGGAGTGAGTTCTCTATTAGAATGGAAGTTAATCAAGAGTTATTCTAAGGGCACCTGGCTGGCTCAGTCAGTGGAGTGTGTGACTCTTATCTCAGGGTTGTAGGTTCAGGCCTATGTTGGGTGTGGAGATGACTTTAAAATCTTTTTTTAAGAAAGAGTTTATTCTATTTTCAAAAAAGAAAACTGAAAATAAGCATTAGTCATCTGTCCAGGATTGTTGGAGGGATTAAAAATAGTCTATGTATCCAGGGAAAATATCTAAATCAGAGTTATTAATAATGGTTTCTTGTGAAGAGTATAAAGGACAGAATTCAGAAAATTTTCCTTTTACTTTTGTACATCACAAATGTCTTACTATGAACATATTTTAACTTTTAACCAAGTATCAATGCTGCTCAGCAATTAAATAAAAGGAACTACTGATACTTGCAACAAGGTGGATGAAGCCCCCAAAACAATACGTTAAGTGAAAGAGGTCAGACACAAAAAAAAGTACACATTGTTTGATTCTGTTTATATGCATTTAAAGGACAGAAAAAACTAATTTATGGTGATAGACATCAGGATGATGGTTGATTCTGCAAAGCAGGATTTGAGGATTGACTGAAAGGCAGAAAGGAATTTTAAACTGGACTTGTTAGTTTTCTTTTTCTCTTTCTTTTCTTTTCTTTTTTCTTTTCTTTCTTTCTTTTTTCTTTTCTTTTCTTTTCTTTGTTTTTTGTTTTAACCCAGGATTATTTGCTTTATTTTCTTTTAAGTTTTTACTTATATTCCAGTTAGTTAACGTACAGTGTCATATTATTTTTGGATGTATCATATAGTGATTCAACACTTCCATACATCACTGGTACTCATCACAAGTGCACTCCTTAATCCCCATCACCTATTTCACGCATCCCCTATCTGTCCCCCTCTAGTAACCATCAGATTGTTTCCTATGGTTAAGAGTCACATTATGGGAGCACCTCAGTGGTATAGGCAGTTAAGCATCCAACTCTTCATCTCAGCTCAGGTCTTTATCTCAGGATCATGAGTTCAAGCCCCACATTAGGCTCCACACTGAGCATGGAGCCTACTTTAAAAAAAAAAAAAAAGAGTCAATTATGGAAGCAGCCTAAGTGTCCATCCATGGATGAACAGATAAAAAAAGATGTAGTGTGTGTTATTATACAGCCATATAATATTATTATATGGAATATTATATTCCATATAATTCAGCCATAAAAAATAATGAAATCTTGTCATCTGCAACAATGTGGATGGAACTAGAGGGTACACTGCTAAGTGAAATAAGTCAAGTCAGAGAAAGACAAATGCTATATGAGTTCACTCATATGTGGAATTTAAGAACAAAACAAATGAGCAAAGGGGAAAAAAGAGGCAAACCACGTTGATTTTCTTAATCACTGCCTTTTAAATATTGCCTGGAAGGAATTGCATGAACTACAAACACAGCCACTGCTCTTTAATCCACAAATCATTACTTCTTTGAAAATCTGACTGGTCACTGCACTGGTCCCACACAGACAACAAAGCATATAGTTGTATTGCCTCCTCTTGTCACAATGATAAACCTATGACATTTACCAAAAATGGAAAACCCAAGGATTTTTATAATGTATTGTTGGATTCAGTTTGGTAGAATTTTATTGAGAATTTTTGCATTTGTGTTCCTCAGGGATATTAGCCTGTAATTCTCTTTTTTTTAGTGGAATCTTTTTTTTTTTTTCTTTTTTAGTAGAGTTTTTATCTGCTTTTGGTATCAGGGTAATGTTACCTTCATAGGATGAATTTGGAAGTTTTCCTTCCTTTTCTATTTTTTAGAATAGTTTGAGAAGGATAGGTATTAAGTATTTAAATGTTTGGTAGAATTTGCCTGGGAAGCTCTCTAGTTCTGGACTTTTGTTTGTTGGGAGTTTGATTACTGATTCAATTTCTTTGCTGGTTATTGATCTGTTCAAGTTTTTTATTTCTTCTTTTTACAGTTTTGGTAGTTTATATGTTTCTCAGAATTTATCCATTTCTTCTAGGTTGCCTAATTTGTTGGCATATAGTTTTTCATAATATTCTCTTATAATTGTGGTTCTATGGTGTTGGTTGTTATTTCTCTCTCTCATTTGTGATTTATTTGAGTCCTTTCTCTTTTCAATTTTATTAACCTTTTCAAAGAAGCACTTCTTATTTTCATTGATCTGTTCTATATGGCTTATATATCATTTATTTCTACTTTAATCTTTATTATTTCCTTCCTTCTTCTGGATTTAGGCTCTGTTTTTTTGTCTTTTTCTAGCTCCTTTAGGTGTAAGGTTAGGTTGCTTATTTGAAAATTTTCCTGCTTCTTAAGGTAGACCTGTATTGCTATGTATTTCCCTCTTAGGTCAGGTTTTGCTGCATCCCAAAGGTTTTGGACCAATGTGTTTTCATTTTCATTTGTTTCCATGTACTTTATTTCTGCTTTGATTTCCTGGTTGACTCATTCATTGCTTAGTGCATGTTGTTTAATCTCCATGTTTTTGTGGTCTTTCAAAACGTTTTCTTGCGCTTGACTTCTAGTTTCATAGGGTTTGGGTCAGAAAAGGTGCATGTTATGATTTCAATCTTTTCTTTACTTGTTAAGAATTGATTTGTGACCTAATATGTAATCTTTCCTGGAGAATATTACATGTGCACTTGAATGTGTATTCTGCTGTTTTAGGATGGAATGTTCTGAATATATCTGTTAAGCCCATTTGGTCCAATATGTCATTCAAAGCCATTGTTTCCTTGTTTATTTTCTCCTTAGATTATCTGTCCATTGATGTAAGTGCAGCATTAAAGTTCTCAGCTATTATTGTGTTATTATCAATTAGTTCCTTTATGCTTGTTATTTTTTTTATATATTTTGGTGCTACCATGTTAGGTGCATAAATGCTTACAATTGCTATATCTTCTTGTTGGATTTTCCCCTTTATTATGGTTTTTATTTTATATATTTTTTATTTTTTCTATTTCCTTTATTATTATGTCCTTCTTTATCTCTTGTTACACTCTTTGCTTTATAGTCTGCTATGTCTGATAGAAGTGTTACTATCCCAACTTTCTTTTGAGACCACTGGCATGATAAAATGTTTCTCCATCTCCTTCCTTTCCATCTACAAGTGTCCTTAAGTAAAAATAAAGAAAAGGGAAAATAAATAAAAAATAAATTTAAAAAAAGAAAAGAAAAAGGAAGGAAGGGAGGGAGGGAGGGAGGGAGGGAGAGAGCGAAGGAGAGGAAAGGAAAATCCAAAGAGGAACTGACCAATGAAAACAAAAGTGAAACAAAGGAATGAAAAGTGCTAACACTGGAAATGAAACTCAAATCAAATGTAAGCAGTTATAGAATAAATAGCTGACTATGGGAATGTTGACAATGCTGCCTTTCAAGATAGTTTAGATATGCTGCCTAAAGAACTTAATGAAGGCAAATTTATGGGTATAAATGGGTGTTTATGATGAAAAGGATGAAGATGGCCCAGAAAATCACAGCAAAAACTTCATATTAAAGGAACTCTCAGAGATATTTCATGACATCAAAAGTAAAAAGGATAAATGTTGGAAGCTGATTCAACTTAAAAAGGAGTAGGCCATTTTGTCAAGACAGAAAAGATTCTCACTTCATATTGTAAGAAGGCAATCAGTATTCAAACTTCTCTTGACAATTTTTTTAAAGATTTTATTTATTTATTTATTAGAGAGACAGAGAGAGAGAGAGAGAAATATGGCAGAGACACAGGCAGAGGGAGAAGCAGGCTCCATACAGGGAGCCCAATGCGGGACTCGATCCCTAGTCTCCAGGATCACACCCTGGGCTGCAGGCGGCACTAAACAGCTGTGCCACTGGGGCTGCCCCCAACAATGTTTTTTAAAAAGAAATAAAACACTTCTCAATGTTTCAATATTTTAAGTTGTAGTGTCTAAATAAATATTATTTTTTATCATTTTTTATTTCCCAATACATTTATAAACAACATAAGAGTTTTTAAGGTTTTAATAAAAACTTTGAGAGGCCATGGAACAAATGTAATTTTTTCCATTGATAATTAAGTCACTTTGTATGATTTCAGTTTGCACAGTTATTTTTTTCGTCCCAAACTGCCATGTGAAGTGAGAACTATTGGTACTTGTATAACTTTAAAAAGATATACATTAAATTATATTTCTTATTTTCTCCATTTTAGACAGTATCTCTCTCTTTTTTCATTTCCTTTTTTGGGAATGCATTTAATTTCACTGTGTATTACATTTATTTAAATTATAGTTGGCTTTTTTTTTAGTGTTCAATAATTTATCAATTGCATATAACACCCAGTGCTCATCAGATCACGTGCCCTCCTCAATGCTCATCATTCAGTTACCCCATCCTCTCACCCACCTCCCCTCCAGCAACCTTCAGTTTGTTTCCTATACTTAAGAGACTTTCATGGTTTGTCTCCCTCTCTGATAACTTTCCATTTAGTTTTCCCTCCCTTACCCTAGAATCTTTTGTGCTGTTTCTTAAAAACAAGTAAACTATAGCTTTTTTAATTGAATTTTTCACACACAAGGTCACATTAATTTCAAGCGTACAGCGTAGTGATTTAACAACTCTATACCTTATATTATGGTCACCATAAGTATAGCTACCATCTGTCACTTTACAATGCTATTACATCCTGACTGTATTCTCTATGCTCTTTCATCCCTGTGACTTATTTTTTCCACAACTGGAAGCCAGTACCTCCCACTCCCCTTTATCCATTTGGGCCATTTGCCCCTCTACCCTGACAATGATCAGTTTATTCTCTGTATTTATGGGTCTGTTTCTGCTTTTTATTTATTTTGTTTTTTAAATTCCACATATAAGTGAAATCTTATGGTATCTGTCTTTCTCTAATTTATTTCATTTAGCACTAGACTCTGTAAGTCCATCTATGTTGTTGCAAATGGCATGATCTCATTCTTTTTTATGGCTAATATTCCATCATCACACCTCACCTCCTTTGTCCATTCATCATTGATGGACACTTGGATTGCTTCCATATCTTGAGTATTGCAAATAATGCTGCAATAAACATAGGAGTGTGTATATCTTTTCAAATCAGTGTTTTCATGTTCTTTGAGTAAATATCCAGTAGTGGAATTACTGAATCATATAGTATTTCTCTTTTTTATTTTTAGAGTAAACTCCATACTGTTATCCACAGTGGCTATCCCAGTGTACATTCCTACCAATAGTGCATAAGTGTTTCTTTTCTTCCACATCCTCACCAATACTTATTTCCTATCTTTTCTATCTTAGCCATTCTAATAGGTATGAGGTGTTATCTCATTATGGTTTTGATTTACATTTTCCTGATGATGGTGATATTGAGCATCTTTTCATGTGTCTGTTGGCCATCTGTATGTTAGTGAGTATCTCTTAATACCTCTAAGGTTGAGTGATGAAATTAATACTCTGGCCCTATACTCAACCTCTATTCCCCCTTTCTTCCCTAATTTTTTCTATTACTACACAATTGTACAAATAATAAAATAGTAGTCTTAATTTTGTCTTTGATAGATTCTAAAAATTAAAATCCCATAAATAATATTTAAATTGAGTTAATTGAGTTTTTCAACCTTGGCACTACTGACCTATTGAATAAGAAAATTCCTTGTAGGATGCTGTCCCATGCATTTCAGAATGTTTAATAGCATCCTTGGCCTTTACCCAGTAGATGCCAGTAGCATACCCTCATTCGTTACTATCAAGGATGTCTGCAGACATTCCCAAATGCTCCCTAGGGAAAGAAGGAGTAAAATCGTTCAAGTCAAAAACCACTTGGGTTTTAATTATACATTTTAACTGTTGCAGTCTACCTTAACATGATGTGATATCATTTACATTGAGTATAAGAACCTTATGAAAGTATAGTTCCCTTTTTTCCCTCCCAAACTTTGTCCTATTTTTTCATACATTTTACTTTTACAAATGTTATATTTCCCACATTTCATTTTTTGTTGTTTAAATTATCAGTTATTTTTAAAGAGCTTTAAATAATAAGGAAACAATATATTATCCATATAGTTAACCACTTCTTCATTCCTTTGTGTAGATTCACATTTTCATCTGACATCATTTTCTTCTGCCTGAAAGACTTTAACAGTTTTTATAATGCAAGTCTGCTACTAGAAATTTTTTGATCTTGTGTACATCTGAAATAAGTCCTCACAACATCATTTTAGAAACTTTTTGGCTAGGTAAAGAATTCTAGGTGTAGGATAAACAGTAAACAAAACATTGTTCCCCTCCTTATAAAACTTACATTCTAACAGAAAACACAAAAGAAAAAGTATATAAAGATACCAGCTAATGATAAGAAGTATGCAGAAAATTAAAATAGGGGTAGAGTAGCAGAGATAGAGTGGATGCTTTAGGTGGATTGGTCAGAGAAGGTGGCATTGGGGCTGCAATCTGAGAGGAGGGAAGTTTGCTATATGATATATGACCAGAGGAAGCACATTGCAGGCAGAGGGAACCATGAGGATTGCTTGTTTTTCTCTCATAGCTGGTAAGATCTTGATGTAATTAAATGTTAACCCTTTGTCCATGCCATATATTTAAAAAATGGTTTCCTCTGGTATTTAATCTTCTGTATGTTGTATTTTACCTTTCACAATTTTTTACTTATTTGAATAAATATTATTTTCTTTGTGGTGACTCCTACCCTCTCTTTTCCCTCTCCCTAACTCTTCTTTCCACACAGCAGTAGGGTATGTCTATTGATGAACCAGACTAGGAGTAGGTACTGCACATGCTCACTCAGCCCCTTAGTGTTACTTCCTCCTTTGTTGCCCTGACTTGGCCTCAAGACGCATAGGTTCTATGATAGCTCGTGTGCCGCAGCTGCCTGTTCCTGCTTCTTTCTCCAGACTCAATAACCATTCCTGACATCTATAGTGGAAAACCTCCCAGTTGTTTAAAGAACTTCACTCATGGATTTAATTGAGTGACAGATGCTACAACAGACACTCTGGGGAAAAAAAGAGCAGTCATTTATAACTCTGTGATTAAGTATCCTGCTTCTGCTCCTGGCCCCACTATCTCTGATCTGGGACTTTTTCTCAAAATACTATTTTAGAAATCTTTTTCTCTTCCATTCAGTTATAGATTCCTCCACTCTCTTGAGTATTGCCATCAATTTGAATTTTTTTTATGTTTTACAGTAATTTCTTAATTTTCTAATGTGCTTGTGCCATCTTATAAGATTCTTTGTAGGATCTGTATAATTACCTTGTTATTTCAATGAAGCATTGGCAAGAAAGAGAGGTCAATGCCTCTGATTAATTACCTAAACTAGAGTTCTCATGTGAACATTAGAATAGTTTTTTTCTAACTAAAGTTATACCTAAATTAATTTGGGAACAATTGACATTTTTCACAAAGGAGTCCTTGGTACTGTCCAGTCCATATGGTACTATATAACTTATTAAAATTGTACTCTCCCCACTTCTCCCATGCAATTTAACAATAAATTATATCACATTTCCATCAAAATATATCTTGAATACAATTACTTCTCTGCTACTACCCTATCCAACAGTTGTTTTAAATTCTATCTTCAGTTGGTCATTGATGTTTTTGTATGGTATATAAATAAGAGCCGTGCAAATAATTAAAGTACACAAAGCCACTTTTTTGAATGTGCAATGGTTCTAACAGTTTATTTGATTCTTTGGGGTTTTCTAAAGAGACCTTCATCATCTGTGAATAATAAAAATTATACCTCTCCTTTCACACTTATTGATTTATTAAGGTCTTCTACCTCTAATTAGATAAATTGTAATCACTCGATATTGGACCAGAAAAGTATCCAGTTTATTGTTTCAAAAGTATATGTATCTGTTGTTATGTTCCTCACTCATAATGTACATATTTATTTTTTTTCTTTGACATAGGCATATGATTTGTCAGATTGGGGCTTTCCTGGCGTCAGTGCCTTATTTTAAATAACAATCTTTGTCATGTTGAGAAAAATACTTCCTAATTTTTCTTACTTTTAATACAAAATTTATGTCAAGTTTTATTAACTTCCCCTTCAAAACCTTTTAAGGTGACTGTGTAATTTCTTTAAATCCTCAAAAAACCCTTTGAAGAATTTCCTATCTTTACTCCCATTTTAAAAGTCAGGACACTAAGGCCCAGGAGGTTAAATAATTTTCCCAGGGTCACATAACAAGCAAATACCAAAATCATAGTTCCAATTCTGATCTCTCTGAAACTTTGCCCTCTTAACTACAACACTGCATTGTAGTTTTGAATACGTATACACACATACATGTACAAAACTCTCATATACACATAGAGTTTTTTACATTATATCTCTATTCTGATGCAAAAGAGCCTGAAGAGAGGAAGCAGTTCAAGATTCAGAAGGTTGAGAGGACACCATCCATTCAGAGGCTCTTGAGTGGACAAAAAGAAGTAGAACATAGAGTAATTGTAAATCCCTATTTGCCCCGTCTTAAGTCATCTTGTCTGGCATCAAATGCTGAGATTCATTTGACCATCATAGCTTGTCCTAATGGTGTGTCCTTGCTACTCAACCTTGTCTGTTGCTCATGGCTTCCTCCACCAGGGGGCACGGAGTATCACTGGTGTTACTCCCTTGTCCATAGAATTCAGATTCTTCTAAAATGTCTCAATAGCAGTGTACTGGATTAAGTAAAGTCCCCACCCCCAAATTAATGTCCTCTCAGAACCTCTGAATGTGCCAGTATTTGGAAATAGGGTATTTGCAGATTTAATCAAGTTAAGATGAAATCATACTGGATTTGGCGGGCCCCAATCAAATGACTGGAAAGAAAGTGGATAGAAGGACTTGTCCCTAGAGCATTTGGAAAGAACACAGCCCTGCTGGCACCTTGATTTCAGATTATCTGGTCTCAAAAAATGTGAGGGAATACATTTTTTGTTTGTTTGTTTGTTTGTTTGTTTAAGCCACCTATTCTGATTTGTTAGGAAACTAATATAAGCAGGAAGTCTCCCAGAGCCACCTCTCCAACACCTCCTCCCACTCCTGCACATCTAGCAGTCACGCAAACCACTTTTCTTTCTAAATGTGGGCAAAACTCCATTTTCATTTGGGGCTTACATATGAAGTACTATTCTTCAATCTCTAAAAGGGACATGAAATGAGTAAGTGGGGAGATGACTGTAGTTCAATAATTCTACATTTTGCTCTATACAGTTTTTTCAAACCTGATGCCAGCACGTGCATGAGCACACACAAACACACATGCCATTTCAAAGTCCTTTTCTTCTTCAGAATCTGAGGGTAATAAAGTCAGGCTTATTCCAACACTCTCAGAATAAACATACAAGTTGTCTTGTCATTTCTTTTATTTTCTTTCTTGATAACTTGTCTTTCAAAAAAAAAGAGGAATCTTTCTTTGAGGACTATTCTTAAATGAAACTCTCTGGACATCTGTGATTTGCAGGATGACATTTCTTTCATGTAACGAATTTGTTGTTTCAGGATTGGTCTTTCCCATTTTCTCTAGTGCCCCTTTTATTTATGAATTTCCTCTATTTACATGGTTTTCCACCTTTTTTCTGGGGGATATTTAGATATCCTTGAGTTTCTGGGCTTCTGTACTTGATTTTGCTCTTAGCCTCCTGTGACTTGTTTTTGCTCTTTACCGTATTTCCACATTATGTACAGTTCTTTGGTTGTGTAACTTGTTTCATTTTTGGCAATCATTATTTTTTTTAAACTTTTCCAACTCAGTCAAACCTCCTCCAGGAGTTGGTCTTTCCTCTCTAGTAGCTTCTTCAGGTGGTGTTGCAGAACTGCTTAATTGAATCAGAGCCACTGCATTTACTTAGGTTTGTTCATTATTTCCTAAGCCTACACTGAGAGGGTATCGATTTTCTTTTATCAGACAATGCTACTGTTTTTCTGTTACATAGCTAAGAGGAAGGACCTGGGGCCTCTTTTTAATCCACTAGCTTCTGAGAAGTCCCATCTAATCTTTAGGCCTTTTGTGCCAGTCAAAATTCTTGTTCTTGATACTTCATTAAGTTCCTTTTCGCATGCCAACTGCCTCGCTTGCAAGTTGAGCTTTGCATAAACTTTGCTATCAATTCTTTGTTCTAAATAAATCATCCAGTGTTATGCCAATACAAATAACATATTTACTTCTCGCAATAGCTAGATCACAATCACAAGATTGACTCATCTACCTTTATCTCATGATTTAAAACTTTCCTTGTTCAAGTAGGATCTCTATTAAAGAAAATTTAGAAAACGATCTTGTTTAAACTTTTCTATTAACATTATTATAAACGTTTTCACATGTTATTACAGAGATGTGCATTAACACACTTTTTTGGGCTGAATAATATTCCATTAAGAGGCAGCACCACAGTTAGACACTTCATTTGTAGAGGAGGTATGTATGTCTGCTAAGCATCCTTTCCCTTTTCTTCAGGTAGCTACACTCTTACTTCACCTTCCCTTTGGAGAACTGTCCTTCCCTTCCTTTCCTCAGATACGGTTCTGATGATATTTATCTCAGTACTTTGCCTCTAACATCCCTCTGCCCCCTGTCCCAGTGACAGAGGGGCATATGTCTCAGGCCTGGTTAATCCTAATTCCTGCCGTACTTTGGACCTAGTGCCAAGAGCATTCTTGTGACTCTAGTCTTTTCCCGGTTATATCATTTCAGACCCATTTGCTGCTAGAAACAGAAGACCTAACTAATAATAGCTTAAACCTTAGGGACATCTGTCATTTTACTTAAAAAGTCTAGAGATAGTGATTGTTACTGGTTGATTAGCATCCGCTCAAAAAGCTATGTTCAAGTCCTAACATCCAGCACCTGTGAATGTGGCCTTTGGAAATAGGGTCTTGGCAGATATAATCAAGTTAAGATGAGGTCATTACGGTGGGCTTTAATCTCTTATAAGAAGAGGACACCAGCATATGAAGACAAAAAGGAAGGCCATGTGACAATAGAGGCAGAGACTGGAGAGATTCAACTGCTAGCCAAACACAGCTAAGGATCAACAACCATCACCAGAAACTAGGAAGAGGCAAGGAATGATCACACACACACACACACACACACACACACACACACACACACAAACGTTTCAGAGGGAACATGGCCCTGATTTTGTATTTTTAGTCTCCAAAACTATGAGAGAATAAATTTCTGTGGTTCTAAGCCACCCAGTTTATGATACTTTGTTATGATAGTCCTAGGAAATTAATACAGTGGTGCATTAAGATTCCAGAAACAAAAAACAGAAAACCTGCCATTATATGTATAGAGAAAAACTGGCCAATGAAGGTGGAGGACATGTAAACTAGTATTCGTTCATTCCAAAAAATATTTACTAAATGTTTACTATGTGTCAAGAGATGCAAAGTGGCAAAAGGCAGCATGACTCAAATAATAGGATGCACAAACTTTATCACCGCTATTTTTATTGTGGCTTTTAATAAATGTAGAGAGAAATTTATTACATGCCCAGCCCTCTGTATGGTGCTTTCAAGACATTATCTCACTCAGTCATCTCAATTGCCCTGTGAAAGAGTAGTTATCCTGAAATTTCCCACTTTAAACGAAGAGAAAACTAAAACTTTTGACCAACAATGTATTTGATGGACTGGTGAGTTAGAGGTCCACATGCAAGAGAACCTAGTAAAAGCCATCTGCATCTCACTCTTTGGAAAAAGACCAAATAAATAGTTCTCCCAGTTGCAAATGTATCAAAGACTCACATCAAACTTACCTGGATACTGTGGCCCCAGGCCTTTGGCTTCTGCATGATTCCACACCGTGGCATCAGTCATTCTGACAATAGATCCACAACAGGTTCCCTTTGGAGGTCAGCATGAGGACCCAGCCTCAACCACTTGCCAGTCAGTTAGTATTGATGAGAGGCCCACAGTTTATATTGGCATTTGTAAGCTAGTCTAAAGTTTTCTAGTCCTGAGAGACCGAATAACCCAATGTAGGTTGTGGTGAACAGTGTTTTATATATGAAAGGAACAACTAGGAATGTGATTTGAGGTGGAAAAGGAGCCAAGGGATGTTTATGCTTAAGAGTTGAATAATGTTTACCAAACTAAGAACAGGCACAGTATTATAAGAGATGTCCATTGGAGCCTGCCCAAAATGGGTTCTCTATTTTAACAAATGAAAATGGGAAATAATGCATAATGGAGGCCCTATAAAGTACTGGTTTTGTTTTGTTTTGTTTTGTTTTGTTTTGTTTTCTTTTTTTTTAATTTATTTTTTATTGGTGTTCAATTTACTAACATACAGAATAACACCCAGTGCCTGTCACCCATTCACTCCCACCCCCCGCCCTCCTCCCCTTCTACCACCCCTAGTTCGTTTCCCAGAGTTAGCAGTCTTTACGTTCTGTCTCCCTTTCTGATATTTCCCACACATTTCTTCTCCCTTCCCTTATATTCCCTTTCACTATTATTTATATTCCCCAAATGAATGAGAACATATAATGTTTGTCCTTCTCCGACTGACTTACTTCACTCAGCATAATACCCTCCAGTTCCATCCACGTTGAAGCAAATGGTGGGTATTTGTCATTTCTAATAGCTGAGTAATATTCCATTGTATACATAAACCACATCTTCTTTATCCATTCATCTTTCGTTGGACACCGAGGCTCCTTCCACAGTTTGGCTATCGTGGCCATTGCTGCTATAAACATCGGGGTGCAGGTGTCCCGGCGTTTCATTGCATTTGTATCTTTGGGGTAAATCCCCAACAGTGCAATTGCTGGGTCGTAGGGCAGGTATATTTTTAACTATTTTTAAGAAACCAATTTAAACAGCATTTTCATGCTTGTTGACCTTGGATGCATTCCTTCCTCCCCATACCCCCCCCCACCTCCCTTTCTTCCTCCCTCTTCCCCTCTTTCTCTCCTATTAATGTCCTGTAGAACAGTGTATGTGGGATATCAGTTATGAAATCCTGAGCTAAAGAACATTGTAATAGTGCCCCAGAGATGTTCACATGAAAATGAAGAACAGCAGGATAATGGCATAGAGCATTTTAGGAATGTTTCTAACTACACATTGCAAAGTCTGGGTAAGACTCCTTGGCAGGAGGTAGGGTCCTTAATGATGCCAAACAGGTGTGAGCACACTCTTTTTGTTATAGAATTATAAACAAAAGTCATCTTGCATTGTGATATTTTTTGTAACTTTTCAACTGAAATTTTAACAAATTTTGCAAAATATCTAAAACTTTTTGATAAAAAATACCATTTGTGTCTCAGAACAGGAAATCTTAAAGTTGGCATACCACTTCTATCTGGTGCAGGTGTCACACAGCCATGAGTGTCAAGTGATGAGGTATAAACCAGAGGCTGAAGATAGACACAAGTACTTTTTCCCCTTTAAAAGTGAAGATATGTTTTAATTAAAATAGTTTAAGAAAAACCACTTACTTAATTAGGCACTTTGTTAAGCATAATATTAGCACCAGCAATAGAAGCAAAAACATAGTCTCTGCCCATGAGAGGCTCACAGTCTACTGGGAAAGATAAGGGCATGGCCAGTAGATTGACTGGGATAGTAAAGGGATACTTAAAAGGGAGTAAACCCCACATGGAGGTTTCAGGGCATTCACTGAGCAGGTTTAAATGGAGTAGAGCCTTGAAGAATGAGTGATATTTGCCCCATAGGAGATGGGGAAAGAACAGATTCAAAGGTACAGAAGCCTGAAAGGTAATGTAAGCTCAGAGACCAATCAGTTCTGTGTAGAGAGGTACAGGGTGGGAAATATACGGGGGGGGTGCAGAGAATGAGGATGAAGATGAAGGGGTAGGTTGAGGCAGGCTTACAAAGCCTAGTGTGGGATCCAGATCCACCAGTGCATTGGCTGTGTGACCCTTGTTAATATGTCATCTCCCCTTTTCATCCCTTCATATATTTCACTGAAAGCAGTTTCTGGAGGCAGATTCTCAGGCTCGAATACTGACTTGTCTTTGCTTCAAGCTTCTTCAACTATAAAACAGTACCGACTTAGAAATAAATAAAATAGTACCATCTTTAAAGGGTTAATGAAAGGATTAAATGCAGCGATATGTGCGCTTGACACAAATGAACATTTATCGGTGTTTGGGATTATTGTCACTGTCATTGATGACATCATTCTCTTCATTGTCTGGAAGGATATGCTAAAATAACATATGTGAAAGTGCTTGGAAAACTGAAAACCAGAATTGTTAGCATTACCATGCCAATAATGCGCTCACTACCCATGTGCCAGCATCTCTTCAGCAGGGCTGCCTGCTGGCCTACCACAAATGTCTCCACAAATGGTATGGTGCACAGCGATGGGGCACCATCCATTTAGATTAGGGTTGATAGAGGTGTCCTAGGTGTTGACTGGAGTGCTGGTCATAATACATATGTCAAAGCCAATAAAAGGTTTACTTAAGACCAGTGCATTTAAAAATATTTTTGAAAATCACAGCTTAGAGTCAATGGCACTTCTGGCAGTTTGGGCTTGTTTCAGATCAAAGCAGCCGACGCCTTGAGACCACTCATGCTTCTGCTTCAGTCCTGGCACAGAGTCATTGCAGAATGCATTGCAGAATGCAAAGACCTTAAGTGACCTTTCTCTCTCCATTTCTACCAGTTCTCTGTCTCTTTGGGTAAAGAAATGAGGCAGGAAAATCTACTCTTTGCCCCCAGGTATGGACACATTTGGCTCAATCCATTCCTCTCAGAATCTCCCCCTCTCTCACAGCTGGCTGGTTGACTTGCCTCAGGACAAATTTTAAGTTCCCAAACTTTCAGAATGCTTTTTTGAAAAGCAAGTTTCTCTTATACAAAACAACACCTTAGAAAATCCAAGCGATTTATTTTTAACAGATTCTTAAAGTGCCCTAAATCACCAAAACTTGCCAGCAGGGCACGATGTAAGACTCGGCCATCATTATCAATCAAGGTACTGGGTCTGCAGTGAGCGGGGCACTGAACAAAGCTAGAGGCACAAATTAAGGATGTTTTCTGAGCTAAGCCCCTGGTGGGCAGGGGGCCTGTCTGGCTAAATTGCTTTGTGCCACACAGAAGAGAAGAAACGAGCAGTTTTTTATATTAGTGATGGTTATGTGCTTGCTGTGAGCCTTCAGAAGTAAGCAAAGGCCAGAGCTGTCTGGGGTGTTTGACAGAAGATTTTCTTGGGGGGAACACAAGACTTAAATCCTCAAGCAGGTTGAAGTCTCCTGGCAAAGGAATCATGGAAAAAAGGCTAGAATTGCCTCTGAGCTCCAAATGCCTAACAGAACTCACATTGATTTGTTTATAGTTCTTGAAAGACATGCCATCAACTACTAATGGTTCCAGAAAAACTGAGGAACAAGTGTCTGTTTCAGAGGAGTGTGCATCAGCAGCTTCCCACACCCAAAGCCCCCAGGAGCCCCGCAGTCCCGCTGCTCACCTTCCCAAGCCCCTTTCATCCAGCCTGCATTTTCCTGACTGCGCTCAAGTGTGTCTGAAGAGAGATCACCAAGCAAAACAGCTATGTAGGTCTTCCTTTCTCCTTCTTTTCCTCTCTCTCTTCCCTTCTCCCTCCCTCTATTCCTCTCTCCCTCTCCTCTTCTCTCTCTCTAAACCTTTTACACTGCAGTTGAACAAGCCCCTGGATAAAGACTTTATCCAAAAACCCCCTCTTTAAAGTTATTTCAAATTTCTCTGCAAGGCTTTCAGAAATCTGTTTGTTTGAGGGCAGAATTAGATGTGACCGGCGTTTTATTGTGACATAAAACCATATTTCTTCCCTGGAAGATTAAAAAATAAAATCGGTTAATAAGAAAAGCTGTCAGCAACAGAAAATGGCTGACATAATCCGTTTATCCTCCGAGCAATAAAGATATTGGTCCTTGGGAGTCTATCCTCTCTCTCATGTTATTTCGCCCAAAACATTATCTTCCCAGCATTCTGATGGATTAAGAAGTCATATGGGAGATAGCAGGGAAATGACAGATACAAAAAAATATATAATATCCTTTCATTTCCCCTCCTCCCTCCACACTCACTCATATTCCCCCTCTCTCTTCCTCCCTCCCCTTACCAAAAACACACACACACTTTATTTTCTCTCTTTTCCCTCTCCCTGACACCCTCCCATTTTTCTCACCCTTTGGAAAAGAAATAGATCTTCTTTTACCCACAATTCCAATACTCTGATAATCCTAATAGGGGTGATGATGCAAAGTGGCACTGAAGTCGGTGCCTGCTGTGTGTGTGTGTGACTTGCACACATCTACATAGACACAGATCACCAAATAAAGAGATGGACCCTTGATAAGGCTGTTGAACACCTAGAGAGAAAGAGAGTTAAGTGTATCTAGCCATACTCGTAGATTTTTAATCTAGGATGTCTGACAATAGCATAAATTTCAGGAACAAGGCTGAAGCACAAGCTAAAGGAAACAATAAATGGAGCTTGGAAAGGCTACAATTAAAATACTGTTTGGATTTTAGAGGATTAAGAAAAAAAATTACAAATAAAAATAAAGCACAGTGTGGCCAAACTTGTTTTCCTCTTTTCTCAATTAATAGTACCAATCACTACCTTTTCTCATATGCATGGAGATTATTCTGAGGAAGAGATTCTTGAGATCATCCATCAGAACCCTCAGGATACTTTTAAACTGCTTTATAAATAATCCCTAGAACCCCTTCTTGGTATTTTAAGGAGGGATAAGGGGAATGCAAATAGAAACTAAGCAACATCTCTAAAATGTATTCTTTGGTTTGGAATGTTACTCTCTTTTCCATCTAGATCTCACCACTCTCTTTTTAACGTGCTGCTTCTCTCAAGTGATACACCAGCCTTTCGGTCAGTCCTAGGAATTTTGTTCAAACAGCTAAATATTAAGTCTTACTGACCAAGCTGTGTGTTTCATATGAATTGAAAGAAGAATATTGTTTTCCTGGGAATCTGACCATGTGAGTTTACTGCCAACATGTATGCTCTCTTAGGTAAGATCACAGGTAGCTGAGAAGGAATCATAAATACCAGGAGGAGGTGGTGAGCCCCCAAAATTGTGGTAGAATGGAGAATTTCCGGAAATGATTTTCAGTGTCCATGAAAGTGGACAATTATGTATGTATATATTTATCTACATGCATATATTCAACATCTAAAAATCATCTAAAATATACCACTCACAATTATTTTTTAAGTTCACCAGTCTATCCTCACCTAAGTTACCAGAAATGGAAAATAATACAATTTCCCACTTTTCTAATAGCTAATCTTCAGGTATGTCTGTGACTATAGTATCCTCACATGGTATAAGGATAAGAATGGACCAAGTTAAGGGTAAGAGAGAAGGTGAGATGAGGAAGATGAAGGATGTGGTTTGGGGATCCCAATTCATAAATTACCTTTCTTTTTAACTTGACAGTTTGCAAATGATATAATAGAAATACCATCAGGGTTCCAAGGAGAAAATAATTTTGATTTCTTTCAATTCATATACTTCTATGTACTCACATCTTTCTGCAGCAAATCTTTCTGGGATTACAACTTTCTATACATTTTGAAAACCAGTTGCTATAGAAGGCTTAAATTTAAGCCTTGCATTGTATAAAATACACTCCCATAAAAAATGATGTTACCCACTCAAATATACACATTTTATTATGGCAAAACCTCTTTATTTAAATGGCTATAAAACCGGATGTTGAGCAAATGTCTACAGCAATTAAAAACATTGTGTCTTAAATTCATAAACCACAATTACTAAAGCTAAATGTTTCACTGAAAAAGAGGCTGTTTCTCAATTAAAAGCCTTTAGTAAATAAAAGCTGCCTGAATTTTAAGTGTTTGGATTCTGTAGCACAAAGCTGAGCACCTCAAATATTTCCATGTGATGGTATTAATGATTAAAATAGAAACCCTGAATTAAATTAGTTCCTAGTTCGACAATTGACCATGCCTAAAACACAATTCATTTATTACTTCGCTGAAAATGTTATTGTCATTGTGTTAAACCAGGCATCATAAATCATCCTAATGCAAGGCTTAATATGGCCATAAACCACTGCTAGAAATTGACTAGGAATTAGCTTGGAGTTGATTACAATCCCTGGATTATACATTTTGCCTAACATTTGTTCATTCTTCTTCAAACAAACATTTAGTGAGTGGTCACCATGCATCAGGTGCTATACCAGGTGCTGGGAATCTGTAGCTAAACAAGACAAGGTCACTGCCTTCTGGAATGCCACTCTGGCAGCAGCAACACCTTGATGTGGTGGGTACTCTGATAGAGGAGGTAGAGGGCGGGAGCACACTGGTCATTCCCCAGAGGTAGAAGTTCCAACATAACCTGGGTGTAGTGCCATGGCAGTTCCTTCTTCACACACTACTGGCGTGCTCAGGTGCCCAACATCAATGTGATTCTGGGAGATGGATGCCAGGGTCTCATCTCCAAAGTCCTCCCAGGACTTTGTTTCAGGGGAGTTTATGGCAATTATGGTGATGAGCATATATGTACCTCTGTTGTTGAATTACCTGCCCATCATTTATCTAAGCTAATGACCCTGAAATAATCACAAACTACAAAATGGAACAGATTAAATTTAAATAAAGTTCTCTTCAAAAGCACTTTAAAAATTGAAGACTTATCAGATTATCTTTATTATAAAAATTATAAAAATCAAGACATTTCTAATACTCATGTTGTCTCCTTTATAGCACCAATAAAACTCTATGGAAATTCTAAATGACCTGCCTGTTTCTCCAATGACATTGTGAGATCCTTGACAACTGGGGTGGTTCATGGTGAGTGGTCTATAAATGTCTGTCAAATCCAATTAAGTGGAAATATTTTCTAGTTAATAGAAAGTATAAGTCATCTGTATTGAAAATTACTCAGTTTATCAATGACAATGAGTTACCTTTTTCTTGTCAGAGCAAGATGTCTAGATGGTTGGTCTATATAAGTCTTGACCTGGTCATGAAGTGGGTTGTTCTACTTAATGAATGCATTTAGGTTTACAGAGGATTACCCAAAATACTTTATTTGGGTTACCAATTTAGAAAGGGGATCTTAAAATACAATATAATTCTCTACAGTAAAACTAAATGGACAGGATTAAATTGTTGATCCAGGAGGCAGGTCATTGTGAAGATAAAGTTATCACTTTCTCAGAGAGTACAAATGCTAGTTAATGGCATTCTTTCAGTGAGTTATCACTGGCATATGAGACACTTTTAAAAAGAAACCCCAGATTTCCTCAGGTCCACTTGTACTGTTCTGGGAGCTGCTTGGCAATTTTTTTTTCTTATGGAATTCCCTGGTTGTATGAAGTTGATTGAGCACTTCTAGTAATGTAGTGTATGCATTTGTGTGTGTGATTTAAATTACTGCATCTGCAAACTACTAAGCACTCATTTAGTTCTTGCAACAATGCTCTGAGCCAGGTACTATTATTATAGCCAATTTACAAATAAAGACACTGGCTTAGAGTTTATTTGCCCAAGGTATAAAACCAGGACTTCATAAACCCAGAGCTAGGATTTCAATGTTCTTTCTCTTAATTACTATTCCATACTGCCTCCATTCAGTTGATTTACAGAAATATTAAGTAAACCATGCAGAATTTAATAGCTTCCTCTCAGTTAAATAAAACTTGAGAGGAAAATGTGAATGAAATCTTCAAACTTCTCTTAGGGGTTTGGTCTCAGTTTTTCCTCACCTGGATCTTTCAAGATGATTGTTATCCACTTTCCTGGCTAACCTGCCATTATTCTTTTTACTTTCCTGATGTATACAAGTCTAAAGTCAGGCAAAGGTCCGTCCTTACCACTTAGTCGATCAGTAAGGACCTGCCACAGGCTCAGCTCCATGCTAGGTGGCATTGGGAGTAAATATGTTTAGAAAAAATCCAACTGAAGTGCAGTTCTAGAAAAACTCCAGGTCATGGATATAAGGCTAAAATGAGACAAGGAAACTAGGCTGGTTTTCAAAACTTGAAGCCAGGACTTATACACATGCCCTCGGTTTTCTTCTTCATTCTTCCCAGGAATGCACAATGAATAGTTAGAAGAGATCTGCATCTGCAAGGAAAGCTCTTGAGTAGTTCCTTTTGCATCTCTTGCCTTCTAATGAAACTATTGAATATCTCATTTAGAGTTTGTTGTATATAGATTTAAGTAATTAAAGAAAGTTTCCAGCTTGGAAACAGATGTGCAAGTAAAGTAAAAGTCATCTCCTGATTGAGAAGAATAAAAGTTCTTCCTGCTGCTATGCAGATATGCATAAATATCCCAATTTTTTTTTAAATCTCTTTTTCTGATTGAGAGGGACCACTTGGAGCATAGAAAAGCTTCTTGCAGAGAAAGTAGTTCCCTCATGTGCAAAGCAGGTACAGGAAATATAAATCCCTCAGATTAGTTTAAGAAGGCTAAAGATAAGGCTCCTTTATAACAGCAATTAGAGGCCAGCACATGGACTCTAATTAACATGAGCACATAATGCTGACAGGGAAGAAAGTTGTCAACCTAAGACGACTTTGGACAAGTTTTTGATACCCAATATGTACATGAGAGGAAGAAAGAGATACCTTTTTAAAGCAGAACAAGAAAATCTACAACTGGATGAATAAAGAATGATACTTTCGGTTGACAACGTGAAAAAACTTACATATATTTCTTTAACTCTTGATGTGAATGGCACTTTCTTTAAATTTGGTCTGCAAAACCAATAATCAGCTAAATAAGAATAAATTTTCTTTTATTTACAACTTATATGATAGTATAGTAACTATTTGCAACATGTAGACAATATCTTGTATAAGAGAGCTCTTACAAATCAGAAAATCTCTGTAGAAATTTGGGCTAAGGATTAAAAATAGGCAATTCACAAGAGAAAAATCCAAATGGCCAAAAAGAAAGACATGTAACAGAATGTGGAAGTAAATGAGTGAGAAAGGAGATGCCAAGGATCATCAGATTCCAAAACAATGATTGTAAAAATCATTTTAAAAAATGATTGTAAAATCCATTCTGCCAATTCATAGGATCACCCACCTCCAGGATAAAAAAAGGAGAAGCTGAAATGTTCAGTTGAAAAGAGTTGTCAGTGTGCCTGTAGTTCTTCTCCCACCCCCACCCCCACCTCCTTTCTCCCAGCCTTTCTCCTCACCTCCAACCATTGTCAGGATTCTCTAGAGCATGACTTGTGGTCCCCTAAGTCTGCAGTAATGCAAGGACTGGATTTATGTTGTCTAAGAAGACCAAAGGTGGAGATTGTGTCCAGAGCTCACAGAATGAAAAGACATATCAGGAACTAGTTCCTTCCGGTAATGATGGGTTATGTCTGTGTATTAAATAAATCCAAGAGAAGCAATAGGATTTTTGTAAAAGACCATACCAAGTGAGCATCTTTCTGGAAGCCAGACAACCTCAACAGAAACAGGTTCTGGATACAGAGAGAGCCGGGGTGCATAAGATGCCAGCCAATGAAAAAGCACTGTTCATATGAAAGGAGCCCAGTAGTTCATCTCAGAGAAGACCAGGAAAAACTCATCACTCAGGTTATATCTGACTCCTCTGGAGTTTGGGGGGGAACCAAGTTTAGAGAAAACTACTCTTTCACTTATTCAAAGTTTTTTTAAAACTGTATTTTTTTATTAAAAACTTTTTAAAAAATATTTATTTATTCATGAGAGACACAGAGGAAGAGTGAGAGAGAGGCAGAGACACAGGCAGAGGGAGAAGCAGGCTCCATGCAGGGAGCCCAATGTGGGACTCGATCCCAGGTCTCCAGAATCGGGCCCTGGACTGAAGGCAGTGCTAAACCGCTGAGCCACCTGGGCTGCCCTACTAAAAACTTTTCTTAAATTAATTAACTAATTTGTACAAGTTGGGAAACTTGCACAACCACTCTCTTTTCCTTATTGAAGGCTTCCTAGCCTAGAGCATTTTTTAAATGGGGGAGATGAAGTTTTAGAGTAGAAAGGAGTATTAAGTTATATATGACACTGGACTGGATATTTCAATTTGTTCTGTGAAACTGTTCTTAAAACAGGAAGTGACAGAAGGACTATTTGAAAAGTTATAGAACCTGCTAGAGGAGTCTTCTAAGGCTCCTAGAAGAATGTATCTGCAGTGGTTTGAATGGATAGTAGAGAAATGAAAAAACTTGCTTTACCCTACTGGAGCTATTTGCTCAATAAACTGGTTACAGAGATAAAAATTTTCAACTTTGTAAGGAAGGAAAGAAGGAAAGAAGAGAGAAGAAAAAAAGGGGAAGAAAAGAGGAAGGACAAGAGGAAAAAAGGGATAGAAGAGAGAAAAACGGGGAGGAAATAAATGGCAAAAGGAAAGGATAGAGGGAAGGAAAGAGGGGAAGGAAACATATGCTAATAGAAACAACCAGATATCCATTTTCATGTACCAATTTGGCAAAGATGTTTTCTAATAACCAGAGAAAGCACTGTTGACAAGAACCAGACGTTCTTGTATACTGTTGGCAGGAGAGTTAATACAACTTGCTGGAGAGTTTTTGGAAATATGTATCAAATGCTTTTTAAGAACATACTCTTTGATATAGATATAACTCTACTGCTAGGAATTTATTATAAGAAAATGTGGATGTGAACAAAAGTTTTGCTACAGGGATATTCAATGTGGTGTGTTTTATAATAAAAAAAAACAGGGTAATGATCAAGTAAACTATGTAATCCTACAGAAAGAATATATATATTATATATATACACACACACACCTTTGGAAGTGTATTTTAGTTTTAAAAAGCACCTTAGAAGAGTGTCTATGGTATATAGATAACATGTAATACACACACACACACATATACATACACATATACATGTGTGTGTATGTGTGTGTGAGATGGATGTGGATGATATACATCAAAATGTTAAAAGTAGCTAAACTTTGGATGATGAAATTATGGATGATTTTTATTTTCTTCCTTTTGCTTAATTTTCTATAGTAAGCATGCATTACATTTGTAAGAAAAGCAAATATTATGAGGACATAGGGAGAAGGTGACCATATGTAAGCCAGGAAGAGGTTCCTCAGCAGAATATGAACTTGATGACACCTTGATCTTGGATTTCCCAGCCTCCAGAACTATGAGACACAAATTTCTGTTGTTTATGCTACCCAGTTTGTGGTATTTTAACAGCCCAAGCTAATACATCATGCTAAATGGTGACAAGATGAACGGAGACTGAAAGTCAGTAGAACTTTGGGGACCTGAGAAAGATAAGACCACGGTTATCCAGTGAAGATGCTAAGGATGATTCCAGAAGGAAGAAGGGAAAATTACCCACTGCTGAATTCATAAAGGGATATAGGTGTGGCTTTTGAGGATGGTTAAAAGAGAGAGAGAGAGAAAAAAGACAGTGTCTTCCTATACTACTCTTCACTTCCTTCTACCATCCATCTCCAGTGTTATCCTTTTCAATCTAATTGTTTCAACTCAGAGTGGCTTCTAGGACAAGACAGAAGAACTAGCACAGGCAAAGAATTCACTCTCCATTCCAAAACTAGAATGATATACAAATATTTTAAGCTAAAATATTCATTCATTTAACTGGCAAAAAATTAAGCTTGATATTACCAAATGTAAGAAAGAATGTGGATCTATTTATCTCTTTACATATTGCTTTTGTGAGTATAATTTGATGCAGTCACTTAGGAAACACTTTGGCATTTCCTCCTAAAGTTGAGCATTCATATACCCTATGACTCAGTGATTCTGTTCCTAAGTGCAGCATAGAGAAGTTTTTGCAGTTGTACAACAGAAGAATTTCATAGCAACACTGTTCCTGGAGCGAAAAATTGGAAGTTAACTCATATACCATGAGTAAGAGAGTAGATTAATAAGTAATAGTATATACACAAAACGGAATATACACTAGTCCAAACAAATGAAATACAGTGACCCAAAATGATAAAGGTGGATCTTAGTAATATAATAGAAGGTGAAAAAGTCCCAAAAGAATGTGCACACAAATGATATTCTGTTTACAAAGTTAAAAATAATTAAAATAAAAATACTGCATATGTATAGATGCATTAAAACTATATGTTATGGGGATCCCTGGGTGGCTCAGTGGTAGCCCCTGCCTTCAGCCCAGGGTGTGATCCTGGAGACCCAGGATCGAGTCCCATATTGGGCTCCCTGCATGGAGCCTGCTTCTCCCTCTGCCTCTCTCTCTCTCTCTCTCTCTCTCTTTCTCTCTCTCTCTGTGTGTCTCATGAATAAATAAATAAAATCTTCCAAAAAAAGTAAATAAAAAAAACTATATGTTAAAGAAGCAAGGAAATCATGAAGCCAAGGATTCAGGAATATATTTACCTCAGGTGAGTGGAAGCAAGGGGATAAGTTGGTGAGGGAGACTCTGCTATTAGACATAGTTTACCATCAAATGTTTAGTTTTGGGGGGACTGTGGGCTAGAAGGAAGGGAAGGAGGGAGGGAGGAAGGGAGGGGAGAGGAAGGAGGGGAAGGAGGAAAGGAAAGGAGAGAGGGAGGTTGGAAATACGCATGTACACCCAAGCATGCACACACACACAAACACACACACACACGTGGGCCAGGGAGGGAAGTGTGTCAAGAACCAAGGACTGTGGTTAATCCAATTCTGTGTATCTGAGATTTTTTTTAAAAAGAAATAAATGGCTATATTAAAAAATAAGAGAAAATATCTATAGACCCACAACCAAATAAATGTAACAAATACTTCTCAAAATTAAGAAAATACTTGCAGACCAAAATAATGAGCAAACTCTTAGCAAGTAATTGGCCACAGAAATGGCACACCCATCATAACTGGGGGCTCTGATAGACCCACCCACCCACCAGAGGTTTCCAACGAGAGATTTCCAGCAGCATAAACAGCCACCATGTACCACCATAGCCAGCGGATTGACCACTGTAATGGGCCAAAGTCCAGAACTGCTTTATCCATACAGAACAGGCTCCGGCTCTAACATAAGACATAGTTCTAAACCATGATTTCCAGGTCCCCTGGGTCATTTCCTAATAGTTTTAGTACCACTGTATACTGTGAATCTACAAAAGAGGGTCATGGGGAGCACTTTCCCTCAAACTTATTTGACTACAAGACTCTTGTGGAACTAATATTTATTGTAACATGTTGATTAATGCTGTCTTGTTGATTAATGTGATTTGTTGTGAGAAAAGAGGGGAAACTTGTCCTTTGACTAACCTGGTAAATCTAATGTCTGGTGTTCACCACTTCATCCTTAGTACTGTAACAGATCTTCAGTAAATATGCATTGAATGAATTAATACAAAATTAGTAAATGATATGAGGGAAGAAACAAGAAAGGTCCATGGTATATGAACTGAAAGTGAAGAAACGAGATCTAGTCTGAGTCTAGGCTCCACCACAGACTAGAAATGTAATCTTGAGAAAATTCCTCAACCTTCGCATCTGTAAAATGGGGTTTCCTTACATTGCTGAGATATTGGGTAGCATACATGCAATACAGTATGTAAAGCACAATTCCTAAAACATTGGAGGTACTCACTGAAATTTCTATTTGTTAAATTATTTCCATTTGTTAAAGAATTTTGATCTGTTGGAGAAGAAAAAATAGCAGTCACGAGAAAGTCATTTCAAGATAAAAAGAGAGCCAATGTTCTGGAGCCAGGAAGGAGGGCTTTAGCAGCAATTAGTACCAGCAGATTCTCCAAAGAACTAGAAGCCTACATTTGTGGAATACGGGGATATTTTATATCTCTACTTAAAAGCTCAGCTACATTCTGTTCAATGTGATTTTAAAGTTATATTCTAGTGCAAAGAGGAATTTCTTTGGTAACCTCAACTCTCTTTATCAGAGAACAGTTTCATGCCTAATCTTTTGAATGTAGGTAGTTGCCAAAGAAAAATGAAAATGAAAAGTGATGAGCAAACACCCAGCATGTACATTCCTAACATAACAGAGAATTTAGTACAACTCAGAAGTTATTTAGTCAGGAAAACAGTTCTGGTGGTGTCTGGAGCAGCACAAGATATTGTGCCTCGTTGTGCATTTTTTACCATTTTTGATTTAGCAGCAAGGGTTTACGATGACCTTTTAGGCTAGGTTCACCCTCACTCTAAGCCCACAGTTTATGACTATTCTGGAGCAGAAAGATATACAGAAGTCGTTCCTCCACAGCAGCTGACTTGCTGAGGGAGCTCCTTAGCTATGACCTGTCCTTGAGCCTACCTTGTGAGAATGTTGCCTGGATCTTGTATGACACTGTGTTGCCCTATCAGTGATGTCCTGCCTCCTCTATCATCATGTTCACTTGACTTGTAAGTTACTTATCAGAGAGCTGCTTAGGGAGCTTTGGTTCATCTTTAATTGGAAATAAATTAATATTAGTGGATAAGATAGCAGAATGCATTCGGAGCTATACGGGTGTGTGGCTTTGAAGTACCAAGAAGGATTTTTCTCATGTATAAACCTGGAATTGTCAGTGGCTATCTTCCCCAGACCTGGAGGAATCACACACAGAGAAGAAAGGTCTGAGAGATAGAAAGGAGGAAAGCCCCACCGATGCTATTTGAGCCCTGGCTCCCACTGCCAGAATTCAAAATCACTCGGTTAGAGAGAAGTGTATCTGTTGCATGAAATTTTAAAAGTCTGAAGTAGTAAGATTCTAGATATTTTTCTTGTATTTGTACATATATCAAATATGTAAAATCAACATATGCATATATATATACAAGAATAATACTATATTACTGAGTTTTTTCAATTAATAATATAGCTTGCAGATCTTTCCAAGTCAAAATATACAACTCTACTTCATTCTTTTAAAAGGCCATATAATATTTCATACTATGAAAAAAAATATTTCATACTATGTGTGATAGTTAATTTTATATGTCAAATTGACCGGGTCATGAGGTGTCCATATATTTGGTCAAATATTAGTCTGAGTGCATCTGTAAAATTATTTCTGGGTAAGATTAACATCTGAATCAGTAGCCTGAGTAAAGTAGATTGCCCTCCCCAGTGTAGATGGGCCCTATCCAGTCAGTTGGAGGCCTGAATAAAACAAAATGGCAGAGTAAGAGATAATTCCTTCTGCCTGACTGCCTTCAAGATAGGACATTGGTTTTTTCGTTTGTTTGTATGTTTGTCTGTTGTTTGTTTTTTCCTGCCTTTTGAGTCTCAAGCCTGCCAGCTTCCAGACTGGAACTAAACTGTTAGCTCTACTGGTTTTCCAGCTTGCTGATGACAGATCTAGGGACTTGTCAGCCACTTTAATCACATGAACCAATTCCTTTAAAAATAAATCCATGTGTAAATTTATTTGTAGAGAGATTTAAATTGGCTTTCTCTCTGGAGAATTCTGACTAGTACACTATAGATGAGCCATCACTTCTTTGACCATTCCCTATTATAGGTAATTTATATTGTTTTTAATTTGCCTATTTTAAATAATGTTAAATCTGTGTTGCTGGAATGGGTTTGTTTCTGTAGGAGAGATCCCAAAGAGTAGAATAGTTGGGACAAAGTATAAATACTATAAATTTTAACTTTGCTCTGTATTTCAGATTTTCATTACAAAGAGGCTTTCCTAGCTTTTATTCTCACCAACAATAAATCACAGTGGCTATTTGTCTATACCCACATGCACACTGGATATTTAAAATATTTTTAAGTTGATAATCTGAAGACTAAAAAGCTACCATTATTACTTCAATTTTTTAAAGATTTTATTTATTTATTCATGAGAGACACAGAGAGAGAGGCAGAGACATAGGCAGAGGGAGAAGCAGGCTCCCCGCAGGGAGCCCAATGCAAGACTCTATCCCTGGACTCAGGATTGAGCCTGATGCAGGACTCTATCCTGGACTCTGGATAATGATCATGCCCTGAGCCGAAGGCAGACTCTCAACTGCTGAGCCACCCAGGCATCACTACTTTTTTTTTTTTCACTCAATATTCACTTATATTTACTTATATTTTCTTTTCTACTGATCTTCATGCCTACTGTCATGTGTCTCCATATAGAATCATTCTCATTTGGCCTGATGAAATCCCTGTAGTGTTTCCTGAAGTACAGTTTTTACTGTTGATTAAATGTTTTAATTCTAGTATAGTTAAAATACAGTGTTATATTAGTTTCAGATGTACAAAATAATCAGAACTTCCATACATCTCTCAGTGCTCATCATCATAAGTGTACTCCCTAAACTCCATCACCAATTGCACACATCCCCCTACCCACCTCCCCACATCCCCATTAGTAACCATCAGTTTGTTGTCTATAGTTAACAATCTGTTTCTTGGTTTCCCTCTTTCTCTCTCTCTCTCTCTTTCCCTTTGCTCATTTGTTTTATTTCTTAAGTTGCAACTATGACTGAAATCTTATGGTATTTGTCTTTCTCTGACTGATTTATTTCACTTACCATTATACTCTCTTGCTCCAAGCATGTCATTGCAAATGGCAAGATTTCATTCTTTATTATGGCTGAATAATATTCCACTGTACATCTATCACCTCTTATTTACCCATTCATCTATCCATGGACACTTGGGCTACTTCCATAACTTGGCTGTTTTAAATAATGCTGCAATAAACATAGAGGTGCGTGAATCTCTTCGAATTAGTGTTTTTGTATTTTGGGGGTAAATATCCAGTAGTGTGATTACTTTCATAAGGTAGTTCTATTTTTAACTTTTTTGAAGAACCCCCACCCTGTTTTCCACAGCGGCTGCATTGGTTTGCATTTCCACCAACAGTACAAAAGGGTTCCTTCTACACAGCCTCACCAAAACTTGTTTCTTGTGTTTTTGATTTTAGCCACTCTGACAGGTGTGAGGCACTATCTCATTGTACTTCTGATTTGCATTTTCCTGATGATGACTGATGTTGGGCATCTTTTCATGTATCTGTTGGTCATCTGGATGTCTTTGGAAAAATGTCCATTCATGTCTTGTGCCCATTTTTTAATTGGATTATTTGTTTTTTGAATGTTGAATTGTATAAGTTCTTTATATATTTGGGATACTAACCCTTTGTCAGATATGTTATTTGTAAATATCTTCTCCCATTAGGTAGGTTGCCTTTTAGTTTGTTGAATGTTTCCTTCACTGTGCAAAATATTTTTATTTTGATGTAGTCCCAATAGTTTTTTCTTGCTTTTATTTCCTGTGCCTGAGGAGATATATCTAGAAAAATGTTGCTACAATTGATGTCAGGGACATTATTGCTTATGTTTTCCCAGAGGACTTTAATCTCACATTTAGGTCTTCAATCTATTCTGAATTTATTTTTGTGTATGGTCTAAGAAAGTGGTCCAGTTTCAGTCTTTTGCATGTTGCTATCCAGTTTTCCCAACACCATTTGTTGAAGAGACTGTTTCTCAGTGCATATTCTTGTCTCCTCTGTCAAAGATTAATTGACCATGTAACTGAGGGTTTATTTCTGAGTTTTCTATTCTGTTCCATTGATCTATGTGTCTATTTTTATGCCTGTGCCATACTGTTTTTGATTGCTACAGATTTATAATACAACTTTAAGTCTGAAATTGTGCTATCTCTGGCTTTTCTTTTCTTTTTCAAGACTGCTTTGGCTATTTGGGGCTTTTGGTGGTTCCACATAAATTTTAGGATAATTTTTTCTAGCTCCATGAAAAATGCTATTGGTATTTTGATAGAGATTGCATTAAACCTGTAGGTTTTTTTGGGTAATATAGACATTTTAACAATACTTGTTCTTCCAATCCATGAGCATGAAATGTTTTTCCATTTCTTTGTGTCATCTTCAATATCTTTCATCAATGCTTTATCGTTTTCAGAGTAGGCCTTTCACCTCTTTACTTAGGTTTATTCCTAGGTATTTTATCATTTCTGATGCAATTGTAAATGGGATTCTTTTTTTGATTTTTCTTTCTGCTACTTCATTATTAGTGTATACAAATGCAATGGATTTCTGTATGTTGATTTTGTATCCTGTGACCTTACCAAATTCATTTATCAGTTCTCATAGTTTTTTGGTGGAGTCTTTAGGGTTTTCTATATATAGTACCATGTCATCTGCCAAGAGTGAAAGTTTTACTTCTTCCTTATCAATTTGGGTACATTTTATTTCTTTTTTGTTTTCTGGTTGCTCTGTTAGATACCTCTGATCTAGTGTGTAATTCAAAGCCACTGTTTCCTTGTTGATTGTCTATTTGGATGATCTATATGTTCATCAATGTAAGTGGGATGTTAAAGTCCCTGACTATTATTGTATTACTATTGATTAGTTCCTTTGTCATTAACTGTTTTATGTATTTGGGTTCTCCTATGTTGAGTGCATAAATATTTACAATTGTTATATCTTCTTGTTGGATTGTTCCCTTTATTATTATATAGTATTCTTCTTTCTCTCTTGTTATAGTCTTTGTTTTAAGGTCTGTTTGTCCAGTATAAGTATTGCTACACAGGGTTTCTTTTGACATCCATATGTATGATAGTTGTTTCTCCATCTCCTACTTTCAATATGCAGGTGTCATTAGGTCTGAAATAAGCCTTTCGTAGGCAGCATATAAATGAGTCTTTTTTTTTTTTTTATCCACTCTGTCACCTTAGGTCTTTTGATTGGAATCTCTAGTTCATTTACATGCAAAGTAATTATTGATAGGTATGTATTTATTTCCATTTTGTTACTTGTTTTTGTAGTTTTTCTGTGGTTCTTTTGCTCTTTTGTGGTTTGCTGATTTTCTTTAGTGAAATACTTGGATTCCTTATTCTTTGTATATCCATTACTGGTTTTTGATTTGTGGCTACCATTAGGTCTGTATATAACATCTTCTGCAAAAGAAGTCTATATTAAGTTTATCACTTCAGTTCAAACTTACTCTCTACTCCATTTTCCCCCCATGTTTTAGGCATATGGTGTCATATCTTACATCCTTTTATTTTGTGAATCCCTTAACTGATTTTTTACAGAAATACTTATTTTTTATTGCTTTTGTGGTTCCTATTTTTCATATTCTCACTTATGATCTTTCCTTTCCACTCAGAGTCCCTGTATTTTTTGTTTTGTTTTGTTTTGTTTTGTTTTGTTTTGTTTTGTTTGGAGAGAGAGAATGAGGGGGAAGGACGGGCAGAAGAGAGAAAGAGAGAATCTTTTTTTTATTATTCATGAGAGACACACAGAGAGAGGCAGAGACATAGGCAGAGGGAAAACAGGCTCCATGCAGGGAGCCTGATGTAGGACTCGATCCCAGGACTCCAGGATCATGCCCTGAGCTGAAGGCAGACATTCAATCACTGAGCCATCCAGGTGTTTCTCAATGAGCCCCTTTAATATTTCTTGTAGGCCTGGTTTAGTGGTCATGAACTCCTTTTGTTTTTGTCTGAGAAACTCTTTATCTCTCTTTCTATTCTGAACGATAGCCTTACTGGATAGAATATTCTTGACTGCAGGTTTTCCCCTTTCATAGCTTTGAATATATCTTGCCACTCCATTTTGGCTTGCAAAGTTTCTGCTGAAAAATCTTCTCATAGCCTTTTGGGGTTACCCTTATATGTAACTGTTTTCTCTTGCGGCTTCAAAAATTTTTTCTTTATCTCCTTTTGCCATTTTAATTATTATGTGTCTTGGTGTGGACCTCCTTGTGTTGATTTGTCTGGGGGGAGGGAGCTCTCTTTGCCTCCTGGATCTAGATGTCTGTTTCCTTCCCCAAATTGGGGGGAAGTTTCAGCTATTATTTCTTCAAACAAATTTTCTTCCCCCTTTTCTCTCTTCTCCTTTTGGGGTCACTGAGTGTCCTAATTTTATTCTCATTTTGCATAACTTTTTCTATCACCTACTTAGTTTATTTACTATTATTCTGTTCTCCATGTCACTAATTCATTCCTCTGCTTCCTCTAGCCAGCTATTTATTCCATATAGTGCATTTAATTTTATTTATTGTGTACTAATCTCTGATTGGTTCTTTTTTGTCTCTTTGCTAAGAGTCTCACTAAGGGTATCCACTCTTTTCTCAAGTCCAGGTAGTATCTTTATGACAATTATGTTATGTTTTCAAGGTTTTATTTATGCATAAGAAACATAGAAAAAGAGGCACAGACATAGGCAAGGGAGAAGCAGGCTCCCTGCAGGGAGCCCAATGTGGGACTCTATTCTGGGACTCCAGGATCACACCCTGGGCTGAAGGCACATGCTCAACTGCTGAGCCACCCAGGCTTCCCTATGACCATTACTTTAAATTCTCTATCAGGAGTATTAACTGTATCCATTATGCTTAGTTCTCTTGCTGTGGTTTTGTCTTATTCTTTGATTTGTGACATATTCCTTTGTCTCTTCATTTTGTCTAACTCTCTGGTCTGTTTCTGTGCATTAGGAAAGTCAGCCATGTCTCTTGCTTTTGAAATTAGTGGGTGGAATGTCTTTTAACTAGGTAGTGCTGGTCCTTCTACACGGGGGACACACAGCCACCATAGAGACCTGGCCAGCCAGGGAACTCCACAAAGTACACAGTATGGGAAGAGGTGCAGTGCCACAAGCTGTTGTCACCAGTCCTCCTTGACAGAGGATGTGCAGCCACCATGGAGACTGGGCTGACCAGGGTGGTTCTACAAAGTATGTGTGGTCGGGGGGTACAGTTTTAACAAGGTGTGTATGTCCTCTGCATGAGGTCAGGAGATGTAGTATTGCATTCTCCCTGCATAAGTATAAACCCCAGGCACCTTTCAAACTGCTGATTCCAAGGGATCCCTGGGTGGCGCAGCGGTTTAGCGCCTGCCTTTGGCCCAGAGTGCGATCCTGGAGACCCGGGATCGAATCCCACATCGGGCTCCCGGTGCATGGAGCCTGCCTGCTTCTCCCTCTGCCTGTGTCTCTGCTCTCTCTCTCTCTCTCTCTGATGTGACTATCATAAATAAATAAATAAAAATAATTAATTAATTAATTAATTTTAAAAAAAGATCAAACTGCTGATTCCAAGCTGTATCTCCATGGGCTGTTTGCTGGGCTCTCTCACTCTCTCTCTCTCTTTAAAAGATTTTATTTATTCATGAGAAACACACAGAGAGAAAGAGAGAGAGAGGCAGAGGGAGAGGCAGGCTTCATGCAGGGAGCCTGATGTGGTACTTGATCCTGGGACTCCAAGATCATGCCCTGAGCCAAAGGCAGATGCTTAACTGCTGAGCAACCCAGGTGTCCCTGCTGTACTATCTCTTTAAGGATGGGGTCTGTTTCCTATTTCTCTCCAGCTCTGTCAGAGCTGACCCTCTTGATTTTTAAAGTTCTAGGCTTTAAGTCCTGGTGGTTGTAAGCACTCATAAAATTTGGCTCATCCATTTTCAACCCAAATACTATGGGGATTTCTCATCCCTCAGTGTGCTAGTCTATTTCTTAACCCTCTCCATGCCTGTAGCTCCCTCTCTCTGGTGGTCAGACTTTCAAGGTTTAGGTTCTCATGGAGTCCTCACCCTTCCTATACTTTGATATGGCCTCTTCTCTACATTTAGTTATGGAGTTTGTTCAGATAGTCTTGGGGTCATTTTCTGGGTTATTTGCACTGACATGAGTGTCATCTAGTCATATCTGGGAGGAAGTGAGTTTGGGGTCTTCCTACTCCGCCATCTATTATTCCTTCCCCTCCTTAAATTATATTCATTTAATTTGCATTTACTGAATTACTGATAATTTTGAGGTTTTTTTCCTGTCTTAATTGGGCATTTGTTTTTATTGTTCTGTGAAATACTTTACCTATTTTCTATCAGGTAATTTGCTTGTTTCTATGATTCATAGTTGTTCTTTGTATGTTACAGACATTAATCTTGCATTTGTTACATAGGTTGCAAATAGTTGCTCCCAGTCTGTCACTTATTTTTATTATTGTTTATGATAGCTTCATAGTGGGAAAGTCAGGGATTGGGGTTGTTTGCTCTGGAATCAGACAGTCTATTGTAGAGGCTGAGAAGCTAAAAATTAGTTCAAACATTCTTCTATAACTTACTAGCCATATCACCTTGAGAATATAGCTACTTAAGTTTTTAAAGACTTAGTTTATCATCTTAAAGTGGGATTACAGTAGTACTCAGATCACTGAATTATTATGAGCATTAAGATGAGATAATGTATGGAAAGTACATAACATACTATCTGGCACATTGGAAGTGCTCAATTAATGGCAACTATTATGACTTTTAAGATTACTGTGTCATATTAAGGGTACATTTTGGGCAGCTCGGGTGGCTCAGTGGTTTAGTGCTGCCTTCAGCCCAGGGCATGATCCTGGAGATCTGGGATCAAGTCCCACATCGGGCTCCCTGCATGGAGCCTGCTTCTCCCTCTGCCTGTGTCTCTGCCTCTCTCTCTCTCTCTCTCTCTCTTGTCCCTCATTAATAAATAAATAAAATATTTAAAAAATAAGAGTACATTTCAGTGTAGTCACATCTGTTATTTGTACATTAGATATCAATATTTTTGGTTGCAAGAAACAGAAAACCAAACCAAAAAATGGCCTCAAAATAACCAAGATGTATACTTTCAAATAAGAAGTCCATATGCAGGGCAGTGCCAGGGTTGGCTAATTCAGTGTCTCAACAATATCAGCAAAAGCTTGCATTCTTTTTCCCCTTCCCCATCCTCAGCATGTTGTACTGGTCTGTAGGTAAGCTTCCCTTAAAGGCATATGTTATCTGACACACAGCTATCATATACAGATAAAACATCCAACTGATGTTGTTCTCATCAAGAAGTATGGAAACCTTCCTCAGAATTCTTCCCCTCATGTCTAATCGGTCAGAACTTGGTCATACGTACATGTCCAGAACAATTTCTAGTGAGGGGAATGGGATTAAATTATTGACAGAGAAAATTAGAACTTATCTCTGAAACATGTGGAGGAGGAATTAACATACAATAAAATAAGAAATCAGCTACTGTGTCACTATTAGGATTAGCTGCATTAAATAAAACTTGTTTTTTTAAAAAAAAAAAAAACATGTTTAGTTATCTCATATAAAGGATAGCCAGAGGCATGCACTCCAGCACTGGTGCAGTGACTCTGTTCATTAGAGATTCAGGTTCTTTCTGGGTTCCTACTCTATTATCCTTCATGCTGATTTCTATCCCCAAAGTTGCCCTATGGTCCAGAATGGCTGTCTGAGCTCTAATCCTTAAGTCCATGTTATACTCCAGAAGAAAAGGAGAAGGAAAAACTGATGCCATTCCCAATTGAGTCAGTCCTCTTTCAGAGATTTTTCTAAAAGCTCCACCTAATAACATCAACATCAAATTGTTTACCTCTAGCTTTAAGGGAGGCTGAAAATTAGTCTTTTAACTGGACACATGACTGCTGAGACTAATGCTGAGACTATGCAAAAGGGGAATAGGAAGAATGGATATCGGATAATTATCAATATCTGCCATAGCAAAGAACATGGGCACAATGGTTTTTGGGTGAACAATGAAAACATTCAACTTTCCCTTTTTTATTACTTTTTTTGAGTGTCATTGACACACAATATTATATCAGTTTCAGGTATAAAATTTAGTGATTTGACAAATTTATACATTGTTATATTCACCACAAGTGTGTAGCTACCATCTGTCTCTTACATTACTATTATAATATCATTGACTGTATTCCTTATGCTGTGCCTTTTATTCCCATTACTTATTCTATAACCAGAAACCTGTGTCTATCTTCCTCTCCCCTTTACCCATTTTGCCCCACTCCTCCCCTCCTCTCTGGCAACTATCAGTTTGCTTACTGTATTTATATTTCTGATTCTGCCTTTTGTTAATTAATTTTTTTAGATTCCACTTTTGAGTGGCATCATATAGTATTTGTCTTCCTCTGATTCATTTCACTTAGCATAATAACCTCTAGGTCCATCCATGTTGTTTCAAATGGCATGATCTCATTTTTTACGGCTGTGTAATATTTGATTGTGTGTGTGTGTGTGTGTGTGTGTATGCCACAATTCCTTATGCATTTGTCTACTGATGAACACTTAGGTGATTCCACATCTTGGCTATTATAAATAGTGCCACAATACACATTGGGGTGCGTGTATCGTTTCCAGTTAGTCATTTTGTTTTCTTTAGGTAAGTACTCAATAGTGGAATTATTAGACCATATGGTAGTTCTATTTTTAATTTTTACAGGGCATGCCATACTTGTTTTCTGGGTTCTCTATTCTGTTCCATTGATCTGTGTCTACTTTTGTGCCATTACCCTACTGTTTTGATTACTATAAATCTTGAAATGTGGGATTATGATACCTCCAGCTTTGTTCCCCTTTCCCAGGACTGCTTTGGTTATTCAGAGTCTTCTCTGGTTCTATACAAGTTTTAGGATTATTTGTTCTAGTTTTGTGAAAAATGTTGGTATTTTGATAGGGATTGCACTGAATGGATAGATTGCCTTGGGTAATATTAATATTTTAACAATATTAATTCTCCCAATCCATGAGCTTGGAATATCTTTCCATTTGTTTGTATAATTTTCAATTTCTTTCATCACTGTTTTACAGTTTTCATAGTATAGGTCTTTCATTTCCTTGGTTAAGTTTATTCCTAAGTATCTTATTCTTTTGGGGGCAATTACAAACAATGTTTTTAAATTTTCTCTTTCTGCTACTTCATTATTAGTGTATAGAAACACTATCAATTTCTGGGTATTAATTTTTGTATCCTACCACATTACTAAATTTTCTTATTACTTCTAACAGTCTTTTAGTTGAGTCCTTAGGATTTTCAGTGTACAGTATCATGTCATCTGTGAATAGTAACAGTTCAATTTCTTCTTTACCAATATGGATGCCTCTTATTTCTTTTTCCTGTCTGATTACTACAGCTAGGAATTCCAGTATTATGTTGAATAAAAGTGGTGAGAGTGGACATCTTTGTCCTATTCCTGACCTTAGGAGAAAAGCTATGATTTTTCCCATTGAATATGATGTTATCTGTGGGCTTGTCATATATTGCCTTTATTATGTTGAGAATGTTTCCTCTAACCCCACTTTGTTGAGATCTTTTATCATGAGTGGATATTGAAACTTGTCAAATGCTTTTTCTCCATCTATTAAGATGATCATATGATTTTTATCCTTTATTTTGTTGATGTGATGTATGACAGTGATTGATTTGAAAATACTGAAACATTCTTGAATCGAGAGAATAAATCCTACCTAATTGTAGTGAGTGATCTTTTTAATGTATTGTTGTATGCAGCTTGCTATTATTGGGTTGAGGATTTTTGCATCTATGTTCATTAGGGATATTGGCCCATAGTTTTCTTTGTGGTATCTTTATCTTATTTTGCTATCAGGTAAATGCTGACATCACAGAGTGTATTTGGAAGCTTTCCTTTTCCTCTTCTATTTTTTGGAATATGTTGAGGAATTAACTCTTCCTTAAATGTCTGGTAGAATTCACCTGTGATTTCATCTAGTCCTGGGCTTTTATTTTTAGTAGCTTTTTGATGACCAGTTCCTTTTCTTTTTTATTTTTTTAAGATTTTGTTTATTTATTCATGAGAGACACACACAGAGAGAGAGAGGCAGAGACACAGGCAGAGGGAGAAGCAGGCTCCATGCAGGAAGCCTGACATGGGACTCGATCCTGGGGCCCCATGATCAGGCCCTGGGCTGAAGGCAGCACTAAACCCTGAGCCACCCGGGCTACCCGACCAGTTCAGTTTCATTACTGATTATCAATCTGTTCATATTTTCTATTTCACCTGGTTCAGTTTGGAAGATTGTATGTTGGTAGGAACTTATTTCTTCTAGGTTGTCCAGTATGTTGGCATATAATTTTTGTAGTATTCTCTTATTTGTATCTCTGTGGTGTTAGTTATTTCTCCTCTCTCATTTCTGATCTTATTTATTTGGGTGCTTTATCTTTTTTTCTTGATGAGTTTAGGTAAGGGTTTGTCAACTTTCTTTATCTTTTCAAAGAACTACCTCTTGGTTTCATTTATTTTTCTCTATTGCTTTTTAGTCTCTACATCATTTATTTCTGCCCTGATCTTTAATATTTCCTTTCTTCTACTCACCTTGGACTTTGTTCTTCTTTTTCTAGTTTCTATAGGATTAAGTTTATATTGTTTATTTGAGCTTCTTGTTTCTTGAGGTAGGTCTATATTGCTATATACTTCCCTCTTAAAACTGCTTTTACTGTGTCTTAGAGATTTTGGACTGTTGTACTTTCATTTTCCTTTTCTCCAAGTATTTTTCTGTTTCTTCTTTGATTGCTTCATTGGCCCATTGGTTGTTTACTACCATGTTGTTTAGTATCCTCATGTTTATGGTTTTTTTTCCAGTTTTTTTCTTGTGATTTATTTCTAGTTACATATGGTTGTGATTAGAAAAGATGCATGGAAAAAGAAAAAAAAAGAAAAGATGCATGGTATGTATGATTTCAGTCTTCTAAACTTATTGAGGCTTGTTTTATGGCCTAATATGTGATCTATTCTGGAGAATATTCCATATTCACTTGAAAAGAATATGTATTCTGTTGTTTTGGGATGAAATTATTTGCTTATTCCTGTTAATCCATTTGGCTCAACGTGTCATTCAAAGACTGTTTCCTTATTGATCTTCTGTCTGGATGATCTACCCATTGATGTAAGGGTGTGGCTAAATTCCCCTACTATTATTGTATTATTGTCAATTTTTCTCTTTATGTCCATTAATATTTGCTTTATGTATTAGGTGCTCCAGTTTTGAGTTCATAGATATTTACAATTGTTATATCCTCTTGTTAAAGGGTATGTAATGCCCTTTTTGTCTGTTACAGTCTGTTTTAAAGTCTGTTTTGTTTGATGTAAGTATTGCTACCCCAGCTTTTTTTTTTTTTTTTTTTTCCACTTTTTGCATGGTGAATTTTTTCCATCCCTTCACTTTCAATCTGTATGTGTCTTTAGGTCTAGGGTGAGTCTCTTGTAGGCAGCATATAGGTGGGTCATGTTTTTTTACCCATATCTTTTGATTAGAACATTTAGGCCATTTACATTTGAAATAATTATTGATAGTTACGTACTTACTTATTGCCATTTTTCAGTTGTTTCCTGGCTGTTTTTGTAGTTCTTTGTTCCTTTCTTCTCTTGCTCTCTTTGTGATTGATGAGTTTCCATAATGTTATGTTAGCTTTCTATTTTTTGTGTATCATTGGTTTGTGGTTTGTGGTTACCATGAGGTTCATATATAATATCCTAAGTAAATAGCAGTCTGTATTAATTTGTTATCTAAGTTCAAACACTTTCTAAAAAACAAAACAAAGCCATTGGGATGCCTGAGCTCGGTACCCTCAACCAAGTGTGGGCTCAGTTGGTTAAGCATCCCATTCTTGGTCTTGGCTCAGGTCTCGATCTCAGGGTTGTGAGTTCAAGACCCCACACTGGGAATGGAGCCTACTTAAAAATAAGTAAATAAATAAAGAAAACAAAACCATGAAAGGACAAAAATTTTCCTTTCTCTTCCCTTTTATTCCCTTTTTTACATCTTTTTATTCATAATTATCTTATGAATAATTATGTCCATTTCTTTTTCACTTAAAGAAGTCCCTTTAACATATATTGTAAGGCTTGTTCAATGATGGTAAACTCCTTTATCTTTTGTCTGGAAAACTCCCTCTCTAAATCTGAATGGTAAACTTGCTGAGTAGATGATTCTAGGATGTAGGTTTTTTTCCTTTCAGCACCTTGAATAAATCATGCCACTTTCTTCTGACCTGCAAACTTTCTGCTGAAATATCAGGTGATAGCCTTATATGTGTTTCCCTGTAGGTAACTTTTTGTTTCTGTTGCTGCTTTTAAGATTCTCTCTTTATCTTTAAACTTTGACATTTTAATTATTATGTGTCATGGTATGGACCTCCTTAGGTTCATCTTGTTTGGAACTCTGTGTGCTTTTTGGACTTGGATGTCTATTTCCTTCCCTGGGTTAGAAAAGTTTTCAGTTATTTCTTCAAATAAGTTTCTACATCTTCCTATCCTTTTTCTTCTGAGACCCCTATTATGCAAATTTTTGTTTGCTTGACATTTTCCAAGAGAGCTCTTAGTCTATCCTCTTTTTTTTTTTTTATTCTTTTCTCTTTTTGCTCTTCAGCTTGTGTGCTTTCTGTTACCCCAGGTATTAGATCATCAGTGTTTTTCTGCATCCTCTAATTTGTTCATTCCCTCTAGTGTGTGTGTGTGTGTTTTAAGATTTTATTTATTTATTCATGAGAGACAGAGAGGCAGAGACATAGGCAGAGGGAGAAGCAGGGTCCTCACAGGGAGTTCAATGTGAGACTCAGGTTCCAGAACTCCAGGATCACACCCAGAGCCAAAGACAGGTGCTCAACCACTGAGGCACAGGCATCTCCCCTCTAGTGTGTTTTTATTTCAGTTATTGTATTCTTCAACTCTGACTGGTTCTCTTTAATATTTTCTATCTCATTATTAAAGATCTCACTGAGTTCTTCCACTCTTTTCTCTAGGCTATTTTATTTTAAATTCTTTTTCAGGCATGTTGCTTATCTCTTTTTTTTTTAATTCTTTTTTTGAAGTTTTTGCTTGTTCTTTCTGTTTACTCATTTTGCTTGACTTTCTGCATTTGTTTCTATGAGTTAGGCAAAACAGCTACATTGCCTAAATTTGAAGGAGTGATCTTATGTTTGGTGACTCCTTTGTAGACTGTGGGCTTTAGTGACTTGCTGGCTGGTTGGAGCTGTGGCTGTATATGCTAGTTATTCTTTCAAACTGTAGCTTTTCACAGAAAGAAGATAATAAAAATAAAAGTAAAAGAACTAAAAAGAACCAAAAATAAAAACAAGACAAATTTTAAAATAAAAATAATATATTTTTAATTTTTAAAAAATGTGGCTTATTTTCAGTGCCCCAGCACCACAGGGTCTGGTGTGGGCTTGAGTACCCTGGGCTCACGGAAGTTGCATGTTCATTGTGACTGGACCCTACTTCAATCTGGGCTTTTAAGGTGGTGGGGAGAGAGTGTTCCTGGAGCTCCTTGGCCCTTTTAAGCCCCAGCTTTTTTTCTGTGGCTGGTGTGGGCTTGCAGGCACTGGGCTTGCTGAGGTCACAGCTTACTGTGATGGTCAGGCCCTCGCTTATATTGTGCAGACTCTGCTCAGGTCTGGGTTTTTAAGTAGAGTGGGAACATAAACCATGTTGTTCTCTAGTCTCTCAGACCTGGAGCGCATTATCACAGAGTTCAAGCATTATCTTTTTATATGCTAATTACTCCTTTAAACTACAGATTTTTTTCTGTGCCAAAGGACAAAGGAATTTGTTCCCAGTTCTTCAGTACTCTCTCCCCAGTGCCTTTCCCAGCATTAGAGGTAAAGGCTTTCTTTGTTACCAGGTCTCCATCTCTCTTACTGTCCTCCTGCCTTTTTATCTTTGGTTGTTCAGATGCTGTTCAGTCAGCCCTCAGTTCTTTAGGAGGAATCATTCTATTAGGAGGTATAATTTGGTGTGTCCCAGTTGGGAGGTGAGTTCAAGGTTTTCCTATGTCACCACCTTAGACCAGAACTCCTTTAGCTTTACTTTTTTTGTTGTTGTTGTTATTTGTTTAGTCTTTCCTGGTCTATGCATTAAACATTTTATCCTCTTTCTAGTGTGCCTCCCTTTATTGTAGAGACTAAGCTAAAAACTCCATTTCTTAAACTCCTCTGCAACTTGAATACGAGGAGTGTTTTAGGTTCTGCCAACTAGATGTCCTTACAGAAGATTTGGAAACTGGGCATTTATGAGTATCAGTGAACAAGCACAGGCATCCATCTGCTTACAGATTAATTAAAGCCAGTTTTCTTCACTATAGGTCACAGCTGAGATTGTGAATTCCTAGAGTTGAATTCCATTTTCCTGAGTGTGAAAGATGTAGGTTCCTTAGAAGGCCAATTCTTGGTCTTATTCTAGGAGAAACACCGTAGGCCCTACCTATCCAGCCTTTTATAAATTTTGGAAGCAAATAATTCTCTACATTAAATACTTCTCTGCTTAAAGTAACTACTATGGTCTCAATTTTCTACAATGAAATCCTGTGCTATACAATTAAAAGGCAGTAAAAAGTTTACATATATTTTTGAAACTGTAAGTTTTTGGTCTTAATATATATTTCTTTAGTCATCTAGAATCAATTTTGATTATTGTATGAGGGAGCAATCTAACTGTAGAAATGTAATCAATTGTCCCAACATCAATCTTTACGGTGTAACCTTTCTCCAGTACTTTTTAAGTGATGTATTAATCATATACTAACTTCTCTTATGAAGAAGATCTGATAAATTGAAGAAGTATTACTGTATTAGAATAAAATTATAGTACTATACAGTAAATGTGGTGTTATTGTATTTGAACGAAAAGCCTTTCAAAAAGGGAAAACTTTTTTTTGGACTGAGTTGCTTTCAATCACTCTGTGTAGTTATCCTAGTATCAAAATATAGTTGACCAAAGTAAATAAGATAATGAGGGAGAAGACATGATGTCATACACAGAGAGACTAAGCCAAAAGTAGACACTAGGGAAAATGTCCATTCTTAGGTACCCTAATTAGAAGCATCCTTCCTAGTTAATTATAAGAAGACCACTGGCAAAAAAATCTTTAAAACACTAATGAAAGACAAACTTCCATGTAGTTGAGTTACTTTGGCCTTGGGGAAGGGACTGAACACATTTGGGTTGGAGTAGTAAGCAAAGAAATAATTTACAAGTATATGGACTTGGGTGGTTTTTAAAAGGCTGGTATACTATATTTATCTTCTATTTTCCCTCTGATGTGGATCAGGATTTTCAGATTCATATGTTGCCACATCTGTTCTCTCTACTCATATTTCTTCAAAAAAGATGGCAGAACTCATTCTCCTCGTAGCCTGTGTGCACTGGCCAGGGATTGTAGCAATTAAATCCTGCTAGAATTACTCTTTTCTTTTGTTACTGACAAGGGAGAATCAAGTTCAATACAAGGATATTGGAAAGGCTAGGAAGAACTTCTAATTACAATGTCCCTTGGTTTGTTGTATACTTTTATTAACTTATCTATTTTAGTATCAACATCAAAATGTTAAATTGCATTAATGCTTAAATGACATTATAAAATGTGTTAATATCTGATAGGCAAAAGCTTCTTCATTGTTCTTATTAAAAAATTTTTCTTGGTTGCTTCAATGTACATTTTCTCTGCTAGGTAAACTAGAATCATCCTTTCAAGTTTCATAAAATACCATTTGGGATTTTGATTGACACTTATTTGTATTTACAAATTAAATTTCTGGAAAATTGCCATCTTTACAATTTCATGTCTTTCCTTTCAAATGATGGAATGTCTCTATTTAGCATTTTCTTTAAGTTTTTTGGGAAAGTTGCATTTCTCTACTGCTAAGTATTTTGTTTTTGAGTGTCAGTTTTTGCACTGAATTTTCCATGTGTTTACTGTTAATCTATAATAAAGTTGCTGAGTTTTTTTTTTTAAATTAAGTAGGCTCCATGCCCAACATTGCACCTGAACTCTTGACCCTGAGATCAAGAGTTGTATGTTCCATTGATCAAGCCAGTCAGGGACCCCAAAGATGCTGGTTTTATATGTTTATTTTGTATTTGGATTCTTCACTAAACTATTCTAATAGTTCTAATTTTTATGTTGTTTTCTTGGGTTGTTGTTGTTGTTTTTTTTTTTAGTTATGCAATCATTCTATTTTCAAATAATGACAGTTTTATGTCTTCTTTTCCAATAAGTGTGCCCACTTTTCATGTCTCATTGCATTACCTAGTACCTCCAGAATCATGTTGAAAGGTATAAGTCTTCTCTTATTCTTACCTTAAAAAGAATCCATCTAAATCTTTACCATTGAATATATTTGCAATAGATTTCTGTTAACTATACTGTATCAAATTTTAAAAATTCTATTTACTACTATTGCTACATTGGTGAGTATTAGGCTGATATATTGTATCTTCATTTTTCTTTAATAAGAAATATGTGCTGAATTTTTATCAAAAATCTGATGTCTACTGGAATGATCATACTGCCTTTCTACTTTAATTTCTTAATTAAATGGTGTTTATTGCAATTTCATAAGGAAAACTCAGCCTTACACTTCTGGAACAAACTCTACCTTTTTACAATTGATCATTTTCCATAGTGGCTTGGTTTGGATTTATGGATGGTAGGGTTCTCTTAAATCTCTCTTAAAACATAGCCTCAGGGCCCTGTGGAACGATAACAAAGGTTTTAACATTTGTGTCATCAGAGTTCTAGGAGAGGGGAAAGAGGGCCAAGTTAAACAAAAATACTTAAAGAAATAATAATGACTGAAAACTTCCCAGGTTTGGCAAAGGATGTAAACCTATAGATTCAAGAAGATGAATGAATTCCAAACACAATAAAGCTCAAAACATTCATACCAAGACATATCACAGTTAAATTTCTGAAACAAAGGCTTGGAAGCAGCCAGAAAGACATATTACCTAAAGTGAGGTAACACTTAGAATGACTATTTCTCATAAGAAATCATGAAAGTCAGAAGTAAGTAGACAATACTTTTCAAGTGTTGAAATAACTGCCAATCCAGAATCCTATACCCAGTGAAAACACCTTCAAGAATAAAGAAAAAATCAAGACATTCTCAAAGGAACAAAAACTAAAAGACTATCCTAACGGAGTGGTTAAACAAAGTTCTCTACACAGAAAGGAAATAATAAAAGCAAACCTGAAAGATGAGAAGGAAAAGAACACAATATGTAAAAATACAGATAAATGCAATAGGTTTTCCTTTTGCTCTTGAGCTTTCTAAATCATGTGTGAGGGTTGAAGCAAAAACTTTAACACTGATTGATATAGTTCAAATGTACATAGAGGAAATACTTTTAGACAATAATTTAATAACAGAGAAGGATGATGGGATGTAAAGTGGGGTCACATTATTATATTTCACTGTAACTGGTGAAATGACCACCAGTAGACTATGAGGTAATAGAGATAGATAGATACAGATATATAATTTAATAACCAGAAAAAAAACAGTAAATAAAGCTTATGGAGCTACAGATATATTCAAGAATATTATCAATAAAGTGTAATTATTTTTTTAAATGTTGGACTAGTCCATAGAAGGCAGGGAAAAGAAAACAGGAAAAACAAAAATAGAACAAACATGAAACAAAAAATAAATAAATAAAACAGCAGACTTAAGCCCTACTTATCAATAATTACATTAAATGTAAATGGTTTAAATACATCAACTAAAACAGATTGTCAGAGTCGGTTTAAAAACATAATCCAGCAATATACTAACTTCAAATATCATAATGTAGGCATGTTGAGAGTAAAAGGACATAAAAAGATTTATTATGAAAACAATAATTCAAGGAACACAAGAGTAGATAAATTAATATGAGATAAAATAAACTTCAGGGCCAATAAAATTGCCAGAGATAGAAAGGGACATATGTAATTATTAAAAAAAAAATCATTCACCAAGAAAACAGCAATCACAAATCTGTATATACCAGAGCCAAAGTAGTGAAGCAAAACTTGACATAAATGAAAGGAGAAACAGTTAAATCCAAATCATATCTGGAGACTTCAAAAACCCTCTCTCAGCAACTGACAGAACATCTACACATAAAATAAGCAAGAACAAAAAAGAACTCAATAACATCATCAACCAACAAGGACCTAATTGACATTTATGGAACACTCCACCCAACAAGAGCAGAATACAAATTCTTTCCAAGTTAGTATAGAATATAAATCAAGATAAACCATATCCTGGGCGGTAATACAAATCTCAAAAGATTTAAAATTGGAACCATATAGAGGCACCAGGGTGGTTCAGTGGTTGAGAATGTGCCTTTGGCTCAAGTCATGATCCTAGGGTCCTGGGATCAAGTCCTGCATCAGGTTTCCTGCAAAGAACCTGCTTCTCCTTCTGCCTATGTATCTGCCTCTGTCTGTGTCTCTTCTGAATAAATAAATAAAATCTTTTTAAAAAAATAAAAATTTATAAAATAAAATTGGAACCATACAGAGGGTGCTTTCTACCACATGGAATTAAATTTGAAGTAAAAAAAAACCCCAGAAAGATAATAGTAAAATCTCCAAATATCTGGAAACTACATTACATATCCCTAAATAATCCATGGATCAGAGAAGACATCTTAAGAGAAATATAAAACTACACTGAAATAAATGAAAATGAAATAAGACACATCAATAGTTGTGATACACAGAGCAATGCTGAGAGGTAAATTTATAGCACTAAATGCAAACATTAGAAAATAGGACAAGTCTCAAGTTAATAATCTAAGTTCCCACCTGAAGAAGAAAAAAAGCAAATTAAGCCAAAATGAGAAGAAAAAATATATATAACAGCAGAAATCAATAAAACAGAAAAGCAATAGAAAAATCAATGAAATAAAAGCATAGTTCTTTGAAAAGATTAATAAAATTAATAAACCCTAGCAAGATTACCAAAGTGAAAAAATAGAGATAACAGAAATTACTAACATCATCAATGAAATAGAAGATATCACTATAGACTCTGCAAACATCAAAGGTTAATAAGGAATATTATAAACAACTTCTACCCATAAATTTGACAACTTAGATCAAATAGACCAATTCCTCAAAAATTAAAAACTACCACTGTATAGATATACAGACATATATATTAAATATATAATAAGTATAGATTTAAATAAATAAATTTAATATATTATATATATAATAGATAATTCACATACCACTCAACTCACCCAGTGTACAATTCAGTGGCTTTTAGTATATTCAGAGTTCTATATTCACTGGCAAAATCAATTTTTGTACATTTTATCTCCAACACCTCCCTCCACGCAGTCACCTTAGTCATCACCCCACAATCTCCCAATCCCACCTAGCCCTAGAAAACTACTAACCTACTTCCTGTATCTATAGAGTTGTCTGTTCTAGACATTACATATAAATGGAATCACACAAATGTGTAGTCCTTTGTGACTGACTTCTATCACTCAGCATAATGTTTTTGGGGTTCATTAGTATTTCATTTCTATTGCTGAATAATACTTCATCCATACATGAGTTATCAACATTTGGGTTGTTTCCCCTTTTTGGATATTATTAATAATTCTGCAATAAACATTCACACACAAGTTTTGGGTAGACATGCTTTTCATTTTTTTTTTATTGATTTATGATAGTCACACAGAGAGAGAGAGATTGAGAGAGAGGCAGAGACATAGGCAGAGGGAGAAGCAGGCTCCATGCACCGGGAGCCTGACATGGGATTCGATCCCGGGTCTCCAGGATTGCGCCCTGGGCCAAAGGCAGGCGCCAAACCGCTGTGCCACCCAGGGATCCCCCTTCATTTCTTTTAGATATATACTTGGGAGTAAAACTGCCAGATCATATGGCAGTTCTGTATTTAACTGAGGAATTGCCAGACCATTTTCCAAAGCAACTGTACCATATCACATTCTCATCAGCAGTGAATGAAGGTTCCAATTTCTCTAAAACTTATCTTTTTTATTTTTAATAGCCATCCTAGTGAGTGTGAAGTAGAATTAGCCATTCTATGATAGGCTAATTATGCTGAGCATTTTTCTTTTTTTTTTCTTTCTTTTTTTTTTTTCTGCTGAGCATTTTTCATGGATTTACTTATATATCTTATTTGGAGAACTGTCTACTTAGTTTCTTTGCCAATTCTTTTATTTGGTTATTTGATTTTTAACTATCAAGTTGTAATACTTCTGGATACTAGAATCTTATCAGATGTATGATTTGCAGGTATTTTTTCTGATTTTGTGGGTTATTTTTTCATTTGCTTAATAGTGTCTTTTGAAACAAGTTTTTAGTTTTCATGAAGTCCAATTAATCTATTTTTTATTTGGTTGCTTGTGCTTTTGGTGTCATATCTAATAAAGCATTGCCTAATCCAAGGTCACAGATATTTACACCTATGGTTTTATAGTTTTATAGTTTTAGCTCTTCCATTTAGGAGTTTTATAGTTTTAGCTCTTCCATTTAGGAGTTTTATAGTTTTAGTTCTTCCTAGTTTTATAGTTTTAGCTCTTCCATGTAGGAGTTTGGTCTATTTCTAGTTAATTTTCATATGTGGTGTGAGGTAGTGGTCCCACTTATTTTTTTGCATGTGGCTATCCAGTTGTCCAGGCAACATTCGCTGAAAGACTCTTTCCTTATTGAATTGTCTCAGCACTCTTGTTGAAAATCAATTGACTGTAGATTCATGGTTTTTTCTTTTCAGATTTTCAATTGTTCCATTTAGCTATACGTTATTCTAATGCCAGTACCACATTTTCCTGATTATCATGATAGCTTTGCAGTACGTTTTGAAATCAGAAAGTAGGAGTCCTCCAACTTTGTTCTTTTTCAATATTTTTGGCTAGTATGAGTCCCTTGAATTTCCAAGTGGATTTTAGGATCAGCTTGGTCTTTCTGCAAAGAAATTAGCTGGGACTTTAATAGAGATTGTATTGAATCTGTATATCAACTTGGGGAGCTTAGCATATTAACAATATTAAGTCTTCTGATCCATACATTGATATATTTAGGTCATCTTTAATTTCTTATAATAACATATTTTTGTCTTCAGAGTTCAAGCTTTGCATTTCTTTAAATTTATTCTTAAGTATTTCATTCTTTTTCATGCTATTGCAAATGGAATCATTTATTTTTGGTTTGCTCATTGCTAATGTACAGAAATAGAATTGATTTATGTATATCGATCTTGTATTCTGTAACCTTACTTATTAGTTATAGTAGTTTTATTGAGGACACTTTAGGTTTTCTATATACAAGATCATGTCATCTGCAAATAGAGATAGTTTTGCTTCTGCCTTTACAATCTAGATGCTGTTTATTTCTTTTACTTTATTTAAACTAAAACCTCCAGTAAAATATAGAAAATAAGTAGTTAGAGTAGACATCCTTGTCTCATTCCTGTTGAAAAGATTCAAGCTTTCATCATTAAGTATGATGTTAGCTCTGGAGTTTTCATAGATACTCTTTATCTCATTGAGGAAGTATCCTTCTATTCCTAATTTGTTAGGTGTTTGGGTTTTGTTTTGGTTTTTAATCATTAAGTGGTAGTGAATCTTTTCAGTTGTTTATTCTGCATCTACTGTGATGATTATGTGCTTTTTGTTTTCATTCTATTTATATAGTGTATTAGCTTAATTGATTTCCAGATGGTAAACCAATTTTCCATTCCTGGGATAAATCCTACTTGGTTGTGCTGTACAATTCTTTTTACATTCTCTGGATTAACTAGCTAACATTTTGTTAAGGATTTTTACATCTATATTCAAAAGATATTTTGATGTGTAGTTTTCCTATAATGTCTTTGGTTTGATTTTTGTATTAGAGTTATATTGGCTTCATAGATTGAGTTGGAATGTGTTTTTATTTTTTGGAAAAGTTAAGGAAAATTTGATGTGAATTCTTCAAATGTTTGGTATAATTCCTCCATGAAGCTATTTAGTTCTAGGCTTTTCTTTGGAAGTTTATGGATTACTAACCCAATCTCTAGACATAGGTCTACAAAGATTTTTTATTTCTTCTTGAGTCAGTTTTAATAGTCTCTGTCTTTCTAGGAATGTGTACATTTCATCTAAATTATCTAATTTTTGTCAGACACATTCTTTTTATTTCTATAAGGTCAGTAGTAATATTCCCTTTTTTTAATTCTTGATTTTGGTTACTTGAGACTTATTTTTGAAAGAGGATTTTTTCCTTAATTTAGCTAAAAGTTTGTCCATTTTGTTGATTTCTTCAAAGTGACAGAGTTTGGCTTCACTGGTTTTCTCTATTGTTATTTTCTATTTCATTAATTTCTTCTCTAATCTTTATTATTTCTTTCCTTCTGCCTGCTTTGGGCTTACTTCACCCTTCTTTTTCCTGTATCTTAAGGTGGAAAGTTAAATTGTTGATTTCAGATCTTTCTTTTTTTTTAATATAAGCATATAATTGTAATTGTGGTTTCACTTTTATTCATGGATTATTATATCCATTATATATTAATATCCATGTATATTAATCCAGTATATTAAGAAATATACTTAACTCCCAAATAGTGAAAGTAGACATTCTCAGGACAACCATGGATTTTCTAGTTACATTTTTGTTATTAATTTTAATTCCACTTTATCAGAAAATAAACTCTGTATGATTTCAATCCTTTGAAATTTGTTGCAGTTCATGTTATGGCCCAGCATATAGTCAATTTTTATAAATGTTCCCTAGGCAATTTGAAATAATATCTATTCCATACTTAGATGATAGGTAGAATGCCCATATAGGTTCTTATTTCCTATAACTTCACTGACATTTTGGTTTGTTTTTTAAAATCAGTCATTTAGGGATCCCTGGGTGGCGCAGCGGTTTGGCGCCTGCCTTTGGCCCAGGGCGCGATCCTGGAGACCCAGGATCGAATCCCACGTCGGGCTCCCGGTGCATGGAGCCTGCTTCTCCCTCTGCCTGTGTCTCTGCGCCTCTCTCTCTCTCTCTCTCTCTCTCTGTGACTATCATAAATAAATAAAAATTTAAAAAAAAAAAAATAAAAAAAAAAAAATAAAATAAAATCAGTCATTTAGAGATAGTCATAATCACCCATTGTGATCATGGGCTTATCCAATTCTTATAGCTCTGTAAATTGTTGCATACTTTGATTCCACAAATTAAGTGTCTATAAACCTAGAATTGTGATATATTCATTATTAGTTAAACACTTCATTATTATAAAGTGATCTTCTTTATCTCTAGTAATTTCTTAAAGTCTGTTTTGTCTAGTATTAATACAGACAAAATATATCAGCTTTCTTTCTATTAATGTTTTATCGTCATTGTTTATCCCTATGTTTTACATGTGCCTTTTATAAATGTAAAACATTTATGAGTTTTAGTTTTTATTCAGTCTGAAAATCTTTTCATGCAAGGTTTAGTCTACTTGATTTTAATGTAATTACTGATATATTTGGGTTGGATTTACCATACCTGTTCTATTTCATTTTCCCTCTCCTTTTCTGCCTTTAAAAAAGAGATTCTGGATATTTTTATGATTCTTTTCCCACTATTATCTTGGGAATCATGCATCGCTACACCATTGTAATGATAACACTAAAAAATATCACACGCATCCTTAAGTTATACATATCTAATATTAGTATTATACTCTTCACCTATGCAGTACAAACAAGGTCATTAGAACTATCTTTAGTTACATTTACATGCCTTCCTCGAACTTTAGACCATTGTGGTCATACATTTTTTTTTTAGGTAGGTTCCATGCCCAATGTGGAGCCCAAGGTGAGGCTTGAACTCACAACTTTGAGATCAAGACCTGAGCTGAGATCAAGAGTCAAACACTTAACCCACTGAGCCACCCAGTCACCCCTGTTGTCATGCATTTTAATGGTCTATATACCTTTAAACCTGTAACACATTATTTTATTCAGTCAGTGTTCATTTGTATTTACCTACATCATTTTCACTGCACTTCATTTATCCCTGTGCTTCCATCCAGGATCATTGTCTTTCTCCTTAAAGAGCAGCCTCACTGCTTTATCTCCTAGGTGAGATATTTGCCATTTTTGTTTACGTGAAAATGTCTTTTTCACTCTTGAAAGGTATTTTTGCTAGATATAGAATTACAGGTTAGCATTACTTTTCTTTCATACATTAATACCATTCAAGGCTTCTGATTTCAGTTTGTATTAAATGACAAGCTGTCAGTCTAATTTTGGTTTTTTTAAAAACAGTATTTTTCCCCTCTGATAGCTTGTGTATTTTTATTTGTTTTTAGTGCTTTTACCATTACACCTATGTATGGATTTATCTTTTTCTGGTTTGGGGTTTGCAAGGCATCTTAAATCTGTGGCTCAGTTTCATTCACTGGTTTTTGGCAACCTCTCCTCCGTTACTTTTTTCTGACCTGTCTTTCTATGACTCCAATTATACATGTGTCAGAATCTCTCCTTACACTGCCTATCTCTTTTATAATCTTCTATATTGCCCATATTTTTGTCCCTCTAGGATTCACTGGTGTTGATTTCCTCTGATCTTCCAGTCCACTGATTCTCTTACATATGTATAGTCTGACATTAAACCTGTCCAATGAGTTCTTAAAGTTTTTTCAGTTCTAGAAATTTCAAATGGTATGGGTTTTAGTTCTTTGCTCTATCTATCTATCTATCTATCTATCTATCTATCTATTTATGTATATAAACATATATATCCCAATCTTGTTTTTTGTCTCCTTAACTCCTTAAGCCTACTAGAGTTACTTTAAGGTCTGTGTCTGGTAATTCCAATTTAAAGCCAGGCACTGTACCACATGTTTGTTTGTTTTTTTTTTCTAAAGATTTTATTTATTTATGAGAGAGAGAGAGAGAGAGGCAGAGGGAAAAAACAGGCTCCATGCAGGGAGCCCCCTGTGGGACTCGATCCCTGGTCTCCAGAATCACACCCTGGCTGAAGGTGGCACTAAACCGCTGAGCCACCCAGGCTGCCCTGTACCACATGTTTTAAAAACATTATCTCACAACAACCCTGATGGATTATTTTTATGGAAGCAAATGGCCGTCACACACACTGTTTTTGTCTTTTTGTTTTGTTTTTTGTTTTGTTTTTTTTTGTTTTGTTTTTGTTTTTGGGATGTGTCAGTACACACACTGTTTTTAAATAGTAAAGCCATCCAAACAACCAAGTCTTCCAGACTTCAAAATTCATGTTCTTAACTATTTCATTATAAGTCCCAGGGCACCTGGGTGGCTCAGTCAGTTAAGTGTCAGACTCTTAATTTCAGCTCAGGTCATGATCTCAGGGTCATGAGATCTAGCCCCATGTTGAGCTCTGTGCTCAGCAGGGAGTCTCTGCTAGTGATTCTCTCCTTTTCCCTCTACCTCCACTCTCATGTACACATACTCTCTCTCTCTAAAATAAAACTTAAAAAAAAAAAAAGACTATGGAAGTCCTGAATATCTGACTAAACCAGAGTTCAAAATTTGTGAGGTTAATTTATCTCCTACCAAAACAAAATTTCTCTGTCCTCATAATCGGTTCCCCATCAAATCTCATCATAATACTCATCCTGAATTTGTGGGGTTTTTTCATCTATCACACTGTTTAGGCACTAAAGCATATTAAGTATGGAAGACATGATTTCTGTCTCATGGAACATTGATTCTTGCAGGAGATAACAAACAGTAAACATGTAAGAAAATATATATGATAATATCAGACAATGATGAAATCAATAAGAAAATAAAACTGTGATATAGTAAAATGAGATATTGAAGGTTGAATTTAGCTAAGTGACCAGGGTAGACCTTCAGAGATGACATTTGAGTTGCAACCTAAGAAAAGTATTATAGGCAGAAGGAGGAATAAGTACAAAGGCCCCACATTTGAAAGATGCACAGTGTGTTTAATGCAGATAAAAAAATTGGGTTTTGGCTGGAACTTTATGAATGAAGAGCAGAATGGTAGAGCATGATATAGAAAAGTTAGCAGGGATGGAAATCTAGACACCATTTAAGATAAAAAGCAATGGTAGCAACTTTCACTTTGAGTTATAACAATAACTGTTATCAGATTTATTCTTCCACCCTAAACCACTAGAAAACTGGACAAAATATATGAAATGACTGTTTTCAGACATTGGGGAACAAGCAGCACAGAACTGTGATCCATGTAAGAAAGAAAATAAGGTGACTATGATCACCCTAGCTCTTTGCCTGAAAACACATTCCAGACCACAACTAAGTAAAGCAATCCCAAGCTGGGTGCATGGCCTCATTGAATTGAGGAGATAAAGAGGAGTTCAAGGAGATTGAGGAGATTGGAAGTTAGTTATAGGGCAGAGTTTCAGATAGGAGAGAGCTATTCAGTAAAAGAATCCAGAAATCTCCATATGGATCCTCTCTTAACAGTCCCCCCAACACACACAAACACATAGTTGATATTTATATGGACTAAAATTTAAGAATCACTATTCTAGGGACCTAAGAAACTAGAATAGAGAAGAAACAGAAATTAATATCCTCAGAGGAACAGGCTACATTTCTTATTATTGACTGAGGTGGTGATGAGTATCATCATTGCAAATATATACTGACCTCTCTGTTTTAGCTAAAGATAAAAGGGGTCAGGTTGACTTATAAGTGAGAGTGAAGAATTCACAGGGTGGTAAAAGCAGTGTGACAGACACTCTTCTGACTTTGCTTCCATTCTGGAAGCCATCACACCAATTCAGGTTTTCATCTAAGCTTGGAATATGTGTTCTTTGGGGGCAGATTTTTGCACTTCTCAGGTATAGGCACACACTTGTTTGGTTGTTGGTTAGATGAGTGACTAAATAAGTGAATTAACTAACCTAGTAATCCCAGGATCTCAGAATAAATCATTTCCATCTTCACTCTGCTGAGGCTGGGTGAGGAAGTTAGCCTTATCAACTTCTAGTCTTTGGGACCCACCCAAGGATCCCCTATGGTTCATCACTCACTCCAGCCAGCCCTCATCAAGATAGGCAATGACCCTCTATTCTCTATGACCTGGCTAATGCTACCCCTATGGTAGGGGACTGTCAGTACACCAAGGACCCAGCAACCTGTCAATATTTGGGATCAAGTTTGGTTTTGAAAAGAGCAAAGAGAACAACATAATTTAAAAATCAAAGAAATTCATTTTAGTAGTAAAAGGTTAACAGCCTTTAGGAGGAACAATTTTTAATCACCCTCGTCTAGACTCTATCACTGGAATCACCAGCCGCCGAGTGAAATATGGCCCAACTGCCGCCACCAAACAGCTCCTAAAGACTGTTGTATTTAATCATGTCTGTGCACCACTTATGGATTTTCATTATGATTCCCGATGCTGTTGCGCTGGGTAAAATATTAATATCCATAGTAATGATGCATGAAGCTTGGAGTGTAATTTCTTCACTCTTCTTGTCTGATATTAAATTGTTACCACTTTATCATTTGTGTAGAACTGCACGTTTCAATTAATCTTTCCATATCAGCAGCCCTGATTAATATAGATCATGATTCATAAGCTTATCGTCACTATAGTTTTAACAGATCATTTATAAAGATCTTAAATTTCAGGGTCTGGGAGGTGCAGCTGCTGTGTCCAATGTGCCTCTTTATTCTCTGCTCCAACAGTGCTGCTACACACCGGCTGTCACCTCCTGTTGAATAATTAATTTCAGGAAACCAAATTTACCCAAGGAAAAAAAATAACAGAATTAGGGGACTGGCGATTGGCAGGGTAATGGACAATGTTTGTTCACCTTTCCATGCCCAGCCCGGATGTTGCCAGCTCCTCATCGATTGGAACTGCTGCTCTGGGGGATTAACCACAGGTGTGTATGGGCTTCTGCTGGCTGCAGGGGGCAATCCCAGCCAGCACAGCTATCCCAGGACAGTTGTTGAGGTTTGATGTAGCATTGGACAATTTCCCAGGCAGCTGCTGTTGCTCACATGAATCTACAGACCTCATTAGGCCTGGCATGACGCCTGGGGCCTTACATTCGTCCTGGAGTACACAGTTTAAGCCATGTGCTCAGGGTAGGTGGGGGTGAGCTGGGGCATTAGTGAGAGGTTTTCAAACATTTTTATGAACACCAGAACCACTCAGGGTTAGAGTTTTCATCAGAAGAGGCTGCTGAGCTTCAGAAAGAGTTCTTTGGCCCACAGACACATGGCCTGGCATTGAGAGACTGAGGAGCCATTGCAGGGACTTCTTCACTGTCCTACCTCTCAACCAACCTGAGGCCAGAGCAGGCCCATGAAGAATCTCGTAGAGAACAGCTTTCTTGTTTGAACAGAATACAAAGAAGAGCAGGAAATAAAGCAGAGCTTACTGACTTTCTTGAGTCTCTATGTAAAGCTTAATTATTATGGCTCAGATTTCTCAAAGGCTATAGGTACATAGGAAAACAAGTGAAAGTAAAAACAAGCAAAATAAAACTTATCTAGTATAACTGGTAACTGGCCTAGTAACTAAAATGGTAACATAAGGTTGACTTAAATTTTGAACATTTTGTTTCAACCTCAATCAAATCATGTGACTAACTTGTTCTGAGTAAACATGTACCCTTTGGTTTGATCAGATTGGTACATCTCCATGAAAGGCATTGTTGTAGGCCCTAAGACTTGGGCTTACATCTTAGCTTGGGTTCTCCCTGAAGACTCCAAGACAAAAATTGAAGAGCAGGTAGTGTATTTGGGAGAGGATTCTAGGAAGCATCATTAGGGGAGTGAGGAAGTAAGGCAGCCAGTGGTGGCTGCATTACTCAAGAAGTCAGCACCATGGGTCCCTGGCAACCTCTGGGAGATAGCAAAGAACAAACGTGCCTCAGAAACAGCTCAGTAGTGGAGCAAGGAAGCTGATTCCCCATCTGTTACTGGAAGGGCTGATTTCTAGGGTAGTCACTCTCCCACACTCACACACAGATGCCCTGTGTGTGAGCAAAGGAATTTCTGCAGCCAGAAACAAATGCTCTCAAGTGGAAAGGATGACATACCTGGTAAACAGGCTTGACATGTGGAGTTGAGTGCCTAGAGAATATCACCAGAGCCAAGAGCATTTTCTACAGCCACCCTCTAAGCCCATGCATTTGTTCACTCATTAATTCAAGAAGTGTTCAGAGACGTTTTCTTATCTACCATTCTCCAGGCAGGGGATAGTAGTTATTGAAAAAGTCCACTAAAGCTGTGAAGCTTTAAATTAAAAAGTTGCATAAGCATATCTTACATGTTTTATTTTGACTAAAACATACAAATGTACATTTATTCACCATTAATTTGATATTGGGCCACATTCTTTTAATGTACATGCACTTGTGTTCCCTTTCTTGCACAAACCACACCCACAGAAATGCATCGCCCCGACTTCCAGTTCCTACAAAGTATAGCAAGAACTTAGTCATTTTTGAAGCAATCTCAGTACAGAAACTTTCTAGATATTTATGATTTTTCTCTAGTCTTTTATAATATTTTTCCACATATTCTACAGCTATTTTTCAGTGACTTACGCTTATTGAGTCCAAAGCATTCAATTTAATGTTCAAAGAAGCAACAATTCTTCTTTTTACACTTATCATCAGTTTATGTAACATTTAATTCAATTTCATGGTTACAGTATTAAATACAACTGTCACATACAGATTTATGAACAAAGACAATTAACACTTGGTAAGGTACAGCTTGACTAGTGGATGCCCAAATACATGGGCCTCCTGTTGGTGAGCAATATTATTGCATGCCAAGCAAATCTACATAATTAACTCATTGGATACTCCTAATAACCTAGAGTGAGGGACTGTTGTTACATCCACTTTACAGAAAGTTCTGAGGCATACTCAGCTCAGGGTTATAGAACCAGTAGTAAGTGGCAGATGTCAGTTTCTAACCCAGGGAGTCTGACTAGGGCCCATGCTCTTTACAAAACCACACTGCCCTGTCTAGCAGGTAACCATGATTAATCTTCCATACTGTGACTCTCTTGAAGTGACAGGGTCCCTTAATGATACCCAAACCACAAAGATTAAACAGCACAGTCATGAGCAAGCCAGAACATCTAACCAAATAGCCATGAGTGTTCATTGTGACATGGGTACTGGTCAAACGAAATTGTTAGTCAGGGGGGATTCAAGTGGGGACCAGTTATGGGCGTTTCAATGGGTGGGGATTAAGGGGAGCACAGAGGAGACAGCCTCATGAGGCTTAAAAATTAAGTGGAAATAAAGCATGTGCACCTTAGTTATAAGGTACTACAAATATCTACAATATAAGGGTGTCAAAATACATGTGAATTAAAAGGTCCTATAAGAGTTCAGAGGAGGGACAGCATCTTTTAAACTGAGGAATCCAGGAATTTTTTTTAATATTTTATTTATTCATGAGAGACAGAGAAAGGGGCGGGGGGCAGGCAGAGACACAGTAGAGGGAGAACCAGGCTCTATGCAGGGAGCCTGATGTGGGACTCGATCCCAGGACTCCAGGATCACATCCTAGGCCAAAGGAAGGTGTTAAACCACTGAGCCACCCAGGGATCCCCATCAGGAAGTCTTTATAGAGAACAGGGCATTTCACGTAGCTGTTGAACGTGGGTTGGATTTGGAGTGTAAAGGACAGGACACATTCCTGGTGGAGGGGAAAAAGCAAAGAGGTGAAAAAATCTAAGGGTGTTAAAGAATGTTAAGTAATTGTGTTTGCCTGATGGAGAAGTGGGTGAGTGATCACTGTGGGCAGTGGGAAGCAGGACTAGAGGTTGCAACCAAGTTACAAGCTAAGGCTTGGATTTATGTGGTAATGAGTAGTGAATGGGGGGTATGTTTCTGAACTGGAGACATAAGAGGCAGCAGACCCTGGCCTGGCCCCTAGAAATGAAGACTTTAGAGCCAGGCTCCTGGTTTCCCTTTCCTTTTCCCATACCCTGTGATCGGAGACAAGTCACATCCCAGGGTCTCAGTTGTCTCATTTGTAATATGGGGATAATAATGGTACCTACCTCTTAGGGTTGTGCAGATTAGTTTATAATCTGTAAAGATCTTAGAATGTTACAAAGAGCAAGGGCTTTGTAAGCATTAGCTATTATTAGTATGACTGAAGTTAAGCATTAGGCAATTTAAGCTGGTGGCAGAGAGTGACTGGCAATGAGAACAGAGGGAAAGAAGCAATGAGAGCCTGAATGGGTGAGAAAGGCAGGAAAGACAGAAAATGTGTGCTGCGCACAACCATTAGAGGATTTTGAACCTTCTCCTTCCCACAGCCAGCCCTTCTGCTTGCTCAGTTTCTGGGTGTTCCCTATATGCCTCCCAGGATAGCCCAGCCAAGAATCTTCCATGTGGTGCTTCTTCCAACAGCACACTCAGCCACCCTGCTCCCCCCCCCATCCATGCCCTCACCACTTCTGTGAAAATAGAAGTGAATGCTGCCACCATTCTTCAATAAAGATCCTTCCTTCCCAGAGCCTCCCATCAGAATTAGACACTGCCAAGTGTTTAACCTTGTTGTGCATTTTATAATTCACAACACGTTTTTCTATTGAATGTTGACTTTGCCCTATTCACTCTTATGTGTTCAGTGCTCCATAGGGTGCTTGGAAGAAAGCAGGTAGTGTGGAAATGTTTGTAAATGAACTAATGAATGTGTGTTATCTCTCTTCACTATCAAACAAAATGATCTAGTCCAGAGACTTAGAAAAAAGTCTGATACATAGCAGTTACTCAGTAAATGGTGGCTAGAACTTATTATTTAATCCCACTCTATGGCTACTCACAGTCTGCCTTGCCTAGGACCTGTGTGAGTATGGGGGTTAGGGGAGCTACCTGGGGTAGAGCCTGGATCCTCTTCCTGGGTGAATGTCCCTGATCATTCCAGAGAAAGTACCTGATTCATGTCCATTTAATCAAATTGATTGAGCTTTTAAATATATCTGATCTGAGTTCAGTGCTGGTTAAAAAAATTAGATGATAATTAATGGCCCCATCTCTGCACTGAACCTTTCACTTCTCCATCAGATATCCTTATCTAAACTTCTGGCCTCACAGCATGCAGTGTGACCAGATAGGCCCCAGGGTTGGGCCACTCCTTCTGCCCCTGAGGATCAATTACCTGGACACACCACTTTGCTATCACATCATGCCCTTCATTGGATTAACGAGGCTATAGAGACAGCCTTATTGGTAATCTACTGTCTCATAGCAGAATGGCTATCATCTTGGAGATAATAGAACTGCCTTAAGAATTGGTTTGTCTATTTACAAAGTGGGGGGAATTATATTTATTTCTAATTTATAGGCATGTCAAATAAGCTAATTAGTTTTTCTTATTGTTTTCAAAAGTAAAGCATTATAGAAGTTATCTAGATATAATTATTATTCAAATTAACTTCTTAAAAACTCTAATCTTGTACCTCTTTGGTCACACCCCTTGGAGTGTGATATAGTTTTTGTTAATTAGTATTTTACTAATCCAGAATTGTCAAAGCTGAATGAGTAAAAATTCTAAATCCTAGAGGTTTAAGAAGGAAGTACAGCATTATTGTTTAAATGTAGACCAAAGAAACTAGAGAAGAGAAGTGCTAGAATAAGTAATGTAGGGTATGATTTAGGTTTGGCGAGACTTGGGGTCTTAGTTCCAGCCAACTCCTCTGGGCCTCCTTCTTCTGTGAGTAGAATGTTTTAGTCTAGAATGGACTAGATCATCTCTAGATTCTCCTTCCTCTGTGATCAGGAGAGTAATTCTTGCTTTGCAAGTATGTTGCAAGTATGAAGTTGCTGTGGGTTTTTTAAATTTTTTTAATCCGTGTTTCAATTTATTTTCTTCAGTAAATTAAGCATTTGTCTGAGATCTGATTATACTACTGTTTGCTTGATACATCCTTTTTGGATTTATGAAGAAGTATTTCTGCACTTTAGCCCAATCTGACACATCAGATACCATAAAATCCACAGCCCACTGCTGTGAAATGCAAATAGCTACTGATGTTCAAAGCAATGCTCCAGGATACTCTTCCCTCTCCTATATCTGTCCTTCCATAGATCATACCTCTACCCATTCTGAATATTGCCTGACTCTATGTTTATACTTGGTCTCTCTCTTGTAGATTAGAAGTAAGATTCTGGCTGTATTCTGACATTCTGGCCAGAGTCATAGGAAAACTGAAATCCTGCCCTGCCTTTCCACCCTTGCCACAGGGATAGAACAGGAATCATAGTATCTCCTTATTACTAAGCCAGCACCAGTACTGCTAAATCCAAGTCTCCTTTGTGAAGCTCAGTTGAAGAACTTTTTGGCTGGAAAAATGAAAAGGTAAGGAGGCAGCAAGCATCAAGATGAGCCTTGGATCCCCTACCCAAACAAGAGTTTAGACTCAAAGGATAGGCGCACAAGGATGCCTCGTTTGCCCAAGGAGGCCCTGTTCAATCTGAGGGAAGGTTTAGGATGGTCATTGGCCTTAGAAGCACAGTAATCCCACTTGCCAGGAACAGGACCCAATCAGATATACCTATCTCACCTATCAGGTTGGCAACTTATTCTCTCTTACAGAGAAGCTCATAGAACAGTGAACCAAGGAGCAGAAGATGAAAGAGAGTTTAGTTCCTCCCCACATATTCCCCAGTATTCCCCAGTATTTGCATCTGAAGCCTCCACTTTTCCAAATGAACTTTAATGGCTCTTACCACTGACTCTCAGGGCCTCCTCCTATCACAGCCTCCTTCCTGGTTCCACTTCTCCCTAACCCCTTGGTTGCTGCTCTGGCAGGGTCAACTCCAAGCACTAAGGTTGTTTTAGCTTTTCATCCACCAATCTAGAGATATATAACATAAAAGTAAAGATTCCTTGGTGCCTACAAAAGGATTTTAAGAGAAGTTTAATAGCTATATATGACTTTGGGGAAATTTAACCACAAGTAAAAATGTGCGTGTGCTTTAGTGTGAATGTGTGGAAAGAAAATGAATATTTACTTTAAAAAATGAGAGTATCACTTGACACAAATAAGAACACTACAGCAACTATGAAAATTTCATGATTGAGAGAACAATTCTCATTTGTTTTCAATGCCCTAGGATAAATCAGAGCCAATTTATCAACATTCCAGGCAGGTCTGAATTTCTTCACCCTCTCTCCTCCTACTTAAAAGACACCCAACCTCAAGCCCATCAAACTCCAGACCATTTGGGTCTTTTAGAGTTATAATTTTGCTTCTTTATGTCTTTATTGCTCCTTTGATAGAGAAATTGAAAAAAAGAAAAAGATATGAAGGAGAACAACAAAAAGCTATAATTATGAAGATTCAATTTAATTTTAAAGCTTGTGGACAGAAAAGAAGAAGCCAGAAAAGAAGGAACCAAATTAATTTAGCAGGGAAGCATTGCATGAAATATTGTTGAAGTTTAATAACCATGCAAAGACAGATGATATGTGTGGAAAAATTAGTTGTAGGACCTCATAATAGTCTATTAATATTTCCTACAGGCGCAAAACCCTTTCCTGAATAATTGTGACAAAGTAATCTTTTGAAAAAGAGTGAGCTGAAAAAAAGAATCTTCAAAAGGAGACAGTGATGATGAAGGCGCTAGAAGGAGAAGGAGACTCTATGTCAGCCAGGAAATCTGAGGGTGTGTTTGCTATAACTCACCGTGACCAGACAAGAGAGATAAAGCTCACAGATGATCAGAAGCCATGTGGAGGGCATATACACACAGGCACATCTGCACTGAAAAGAGCTGAGAAAACAAATAGCATGGTTTTTAGACATACCTGTCTTTTCATATGTCTTTATGAAAATAACTTAATATTCCTGCCCACATGGTCAACATTATTGAGCTCTCAGGCAGATGAAAAAAACTGAGATACACAACAATGGAGTGACTGGTTACAGGGGTCCCCAGGAGATTCAGGCAGAGAGGGAAAAGAGAGGCCCTGTCTTGGGCAGTGTGACAGGCCTGGTGGCCTCCTTATGTCCCAGAGAAATGGAATAGCGTCTTCTGGCTTTGTCTTTCCTGCAGAGGCAGCAGGTAAATTCCTGCTTCTGAATTTACAAAGTCTGAGCTCCCCAAAGCAGAGTATCTGAATTCCTTTATTCTGATCTAACAGAAAGGACAATTATTCTGTACACCCAAATTCCAGAGATTACTGTTCCAGTGAGAACTCAGTAAATACTTGTTGATAGAACTGGAAAAGGAGAAGGGGGGGGGGGGGAAGGAAAGGGATTAATATTTAACTTAAATAAACTAATATTTGTTAATGACCTGTAATGTTCCAATACATTAAAATGCATTAATTTCTCTAATCCTCACAGTAAACTTGCAAAGCAGTTGATACTATGCCCATTTTACAGAATAGAAGAGGTTTCCAGTTTCTCATGCAGTAGGGAACCGTCAGAGCAGAAGAGTCAGATAAAAAATACTGCCTCTAGAAGGTCTTTGTGGAAGGACTGGTGATGTTTGCTCCCATTCCTCCTCTGCAGAGGTCTACTTGCAGAGGCTACCTCTATTCCTCGAATCTTGGTCCCAGTTGTTAAAGTTACCTCTGTCCAAGAAAATGGCTTATGGTAAAGGTAAGAATTACTGCCCTCCTGAGTATATTCCTGCCCTAATTCAGACTCTGCTGTGTAGCTAGTGGTGATCTGGGTTATCTATGACAAGGGCCATGATCAACAAGTACATGAAAGCCTGCAGGACTGAGAACTCACTTCTTCCAGATTAACATAATCTTGGGGCATCCAGGATATGAGCACATGAGGCGAAATAGTTGAGTATCTGTCATGAAGACTTTTGAAAGGCATAATGGTTGGGGTTGGGTACCGTTAGGTTAATAGCTCCCATCTTTCAGATGAGAGATCTGGATACTTTTAGAGAACAAAACTGTTCCTCCAGGTCTCCACCTGCAGGATAAGTTAATGTTCTATTTTGGTTTAGATATATCCAAAATATGCATGCATGGCTGAGACAGTGGCACACATATCAGCACATTATTGCGGTGGGGGGCAGAGTGACCATGACTTATATAGTGTTGGACTATGGAAGGTGATTTACAGAATATGGGTTTGTTTAATGTAATCATAGCCAGCACAAACTTTTAGTTTTCTCTTCTTTTGCTCTCCATGATAGACCATACCAAGAACTCACCCTGACCACTTCAAGTGCTTCAGTAAGTCATTCTTGGTTCAAAACTCAGAGCATGGTGGCCATTGGGACTAATCCTGGGATAGGACAGGACTGTACCTGCAGCTCAAGAGTCACCAAAAGCCTCATTTGAGGCTCCTCTTTCCATCCCCCTCTTCCCAGAAATATTGAGGCCCTTGCTATGAATATAGAAAGCAAGGTTGGCCCCCATTTCAGAAGTATACCTGCAAATCAAGAATCCACTGCTTCAGGCCAAAGACAATGAGCTCCCACTATGAATGAGGACTCCCAGAAGCCAGTTGAAATCCCCATGGTGTGTGGGATGTGATAAAGCCTAAATCCTAGAAGCTTATCATAGAAGTTCAAGAATTTCTCCTACTGAGAAATTTTCCTATATTCTCCTTCGTCATAAAAATTATTTTAGTCATACCGTATCACTATTAGGAACAGCATATTTGACCAAACTGCTAGTTTCATTTACAGAATTCTATAGAATTCATTCATTCCACAAACACTGATTAAACACCTATATTCTGTGCCTGCTGAAGGTTAAAAAAAAAAGAGTAACACACAGTTTTTGGGTTTCAGGGTTTATCTACCTGAGGAGCTAAGCCTATATTCAGAAAATTAGACCTAAATAAATAGGATTTTCCAACTCTAAAATTCTTTGTGACTTTATAATACTATAGAACAATACATATGTTAACTTATAAATGTAAGAACCCTTCTCCTGCTTTTCCTTATATTCATTCATTAGGCAATTAGAAGATCCATGACCATTTTTAATTTTTGTAAAATTGGAGTCTGGAGAGTTTAGGAAACCACTGTATTTTACAGACCCCTACCTAATCATAGGTACATAGCCTGCAAATATCCCAAGCCTCACAAATTTGTGAAGGCACATTTGCCCTTAAACTTTCCTGGCTTTGACATGCTAAGCTGCAACCAAGCTGTCATAAACTGATCACACCACCTGGTGGTTGGAGCTGGGAACAGTAGCTCAACACAATTTTAATTCAATCTCTCCTCCCAACCATCTCCCTCTTCTTACCCAATCCGTAGACTGTGCATATGCAAAATGTACCCTTCTCTCTCTCACTGCTTCCCTGGATTTTTTTCACTACCTAGTTTGTTTATATATATCCTAATGTATAATACCAGGAAATATTTTTAACACATATATACCAACATGTGCCCCAACAACATTCCTCATATTGTTTCCCTATTGGAAAAGACTTCACTTCAAATTTCCTGATCTTCTTCACTGATTTTCTCTTTCAATCTTCTTTTGTCTACATAGAAACCAAGAATCTTCCTCTTGTTATAAGTGTTAATATAAAACTACTTCTACTGATCTATCTGTACCAAGAGAAAAGAAATCCAAGAGCTATCCAACAGGTACAAATCAAAACAAGCACAGTACTTAATACCTTTTTGTTACCACTGTTCCTCCTGCCAGAAGAGCCCTCTCACTCCTTCTCACTTCCCTAAACCTTCCTGTTTTGCAACCTGACCTCCTCTATGAAGCTCTGCCTTCTCCAGAACTTCTTCTTCCTTGACACCCTAGGAATGAATGACACCCTGGTTAATCATTGTATGCATTTTCTAGGGCTGCCTTGACAAATTACTACAAACTGAGTGGCTCCAAACAAAAGCTTATTTTCTCACAATTCTGGAGGCCTTAACTCCAAATTCAAAATGCTGGCAATCTGACGAACGTAGATTACTCCTTTCTGCCCCTGGACGCCGCCGAGTAAGCATCGTTAAAGTCTCCCCTCCCACCGCCGTCATGTCTAAGTCAGAGTCTCCCAAAGAGCCCGAGCAGCTGCGGACGCTCTTCATCGGAGGTTTGAGCTTCGAAACGACCGATGAGAGTCTGAGGAGCCATTTTGAGCAATGGGGGACGCTTACGGACTGTGTGGTAATGAGAGACCCCGACACCAAGCGCTCCAGAGGCTTTGGGTTGGTCACGTAGGCCACCGTGGAGGAGGTGGACGCGGCCAGGAACGCCCGCCCGCACAAGGTGGACGGAAGAGTCGTGGAACCAAAGAGGGCTGTCTCCCGAGAAGATTCTCAAAGACCCGGTGCCCACTTAACTGTGAAAAAGATTTTTGTCGGTGGCATTAAAGAAGACACTGAAGAACATCATCTAAGAGATTATTTTGAACAGTATGGGAAAATTGAAGTGATTGAGATCATGACTGGCCGAGGCAGTGGCAAAAAGAGAGGTTTCGCTTTTGTGACCTTTGATGACCACGACTCTGTAGACAAGATTGTCATTCAAAAATACCATCCTGTGAATGGCCACAACTGTGAAGTAAGGAAAGCCCTATCGAAGCAAGAGATGGCTAGTGCTTCCTCCAGCCAAAGAGGCCGAAGTGGTTCTGGAAACTTTGGTGGTGGTTGTGGAGGTGGTTTTGGTGGGAATGACAACTTTGGTCGTAGAGGGAACTTCAGTGGTCGAGGTGGCTTCGGTGGCAGTCGAGGTGGTGGTGGATACGGTGGCAGTGGGGATGGCTATAACGGATTTGGTAATGACGGAAGCAACTTTGGAGGTGGCGGAAGCTATAACGATTTTGGCAATTACAACAATCAATCCTCAAATTTTGGACCCATGAAAGGAGGAAACTTTGGAGGCAGAAGCTCTGGCCCCTATGGTGGTAGAGGCCAATACTTTGCCAAACCACGAAACCAAGGTGGCTATGGTGGTTCCAGCAGCAGCAGTAGCTATGGCAGTGGCAGAAGGTTTTAATTACTGCCAGGAAACAAAGCTTAGCAGGAGAGGAGAGCCAGAGAAGTGACAGGGAAGCTACAGGTTACAACAGATTTGTGAACTCAGCCAAGCACAGTAGTGGCAGGGCCTAGCTGCTACAAAGAAGACATGTTTTAGACAATACTCATGTGTATGGGCAAAAAACTCGAGGACTGTATTTGTGACTAATTGTATAACAGGTTATTTTAGTTTCTGTTCTGTGGAAAGTGTAAAGCATTCCAACAAAGGGTTTTAATGTAGTTTTTTTTTTTTTTTTTGCACCCATGCTGTTGATTGCTAAATGTAATAGTCTGATCATGACGCTGAATAAATGTGTCTTTAAAAAAAAAAAATGCTGGCAACCCATGCTCTTGCTTCTTTTTTTCCTTTGCTCATTTGTTTTGTTTCTTAAGTTCCACATGAGTGAAATCATACAGAATTTGTCTTTCTATGACTAATTTATTTCACTTAGGATTATATTCTTTAGCTCCATCCATGTTGTTGCAAATGGCAAGATTACATTCCTTTTCATGGCTGAATAATATCTCATAGTATGTATATACCACTGTGTCTTTATCCATTTATCTATCGATGAATACTTGGACTACTTCCATAATTTGGCTATTGTAGGGACACCTGGGTGGCTCAGTTAGGTATTGGACTCTTGATTTCAGCTCAGATCATGATTTCAGGGTTGTGTGATTAAGCCCCAGATCAGGCTCCATGCTGGCCATGGAGCCTGCTTGAGTCTCTCCCTCCCTATGCCCCTCCTCTCACCCCACTTGTGCACTCTAAATAAGTAAATAAATAAACATACATATATACATACATATATACCAGCACTATTTGGCTATTGTAAAAAAAAAAATGCTGCTATAAACATAGGGGTGCATGTATCTCTTTGAATTAGTGCTTTTGTATTTGGGGTATAAATACCTGGTAAAGAAATTACCAGATCATAAGGTAGTTCTATTTTAAATTTTTTGAGTAATCCCCATACTGTTTTCCATAGTGGCTGTACCAGTTTGCATTCCCACCAATACCGCACTAGGTTCCTTCTCTACTTCCCCACTAGCACTTGTCATTTCTTGTGTTTTTTATTTTAGATGTTCTGATAGGTCTGAAGTGATAGCTCATTGTACTTCTGATTTGTATTTTCCTGAAGATGAGTGATATTGAACATCTTTTCATGTGTCTGTTGGCCATGTGGATATCTTCTGCCTATTTTTTCATTGGATTATTTGTTTTTTGGATATTGAATTGTATGGCTTTTTTATATATTTTGGATATTTATCCTTTCTCAGATACATCGTTTGCAAATATATTCTCCCATTCAATAGGTTCCCTTGTTGATTGTTTCCTTTGCCATACAAAAGCTTTTTATTTTGATATAGTCCCAGTAGTTTATTTTTGCTTTTACTTCCCTTGCCTCAGGAGACATTTCTAGAAAAATGTTGCTATGGCTGATGTCAGAGACATTATCGCCTATGCTCTCTTCTAGGATTCTAATGGTTATGGGTCTCACATTTAGGTCTTTAATCCATTTGAGTTTATTTTTATGTATAATAAAGCCACAATCTTTTTTGTTTGTTTGTTTGTTTGTTTTCAATTTCTCTCTTTGAAGGGTCTAGGAGGGAATCCTTCCTCATTTCTTCCAGCTTCTGGAGTTCCTGTCATCCTTGGCTTGTGGCAGCATAACTCCAGTCCCCCTCTGTGGATACTCACATGACCTTACTCCTTTTCTGTCTCCCTCCCCTCTTCTCTCTCCTTCTAAGGACACCAATCCATAGATTTAGGGCCCACTACTGTCTAGTGTAATCTCATCTCAAACTTCACCATCATTCACCATCATCTGCAAAGACCATTAAGGATTCAAATTAATGAAATATTGTTTATGCCATAACAAGCAGAGTTTTTGGTTGTTATAGACTGAATGCTTACATCCTCCCCAAAATTCATATGTTGAAATCCTAACACCCAATGTGATGGTATTTGAAAGTAAAGCTTTTGGAAGATGATTAGATCATAAGGATGGAGCCCTCATGAATTGGATTAGTGCCGTCATAAAAGAGACCTCAAGAGTGCTCTTATTCCTTTTGCCACATGAGCAGAACAAGAATGAGGCTGTCTATGAAGTAAATAAACCCTTATCAAACACTGAATCTGCTGGTGCCTTAATTTTGGAACTTCCCAACCTCCAGAACTGTGAGAAATAAGTGCTTATTGTTTAAGCATCCCAGTCTTTGAGACTTTTGTTGTAGCAGTCAAAATGGACTAAGATACTGGCTCATAGTGGATGCTCAACAAATGGTAACCGTGGATGTTTTGTCAGTGATAAACCATGAGTAGGCTCAGTTTCCACAGGAAGAATAGATACAAATTTTGTTGTGAGCACCGCAAGAAGTATTTCTTTTTTGTTGTTGTTTAAAGACTTTATTTATTTATTTACTTGAGAAAGAACACAACAAGCACAGGGAGTGGCAGGCAGAGAAATGGGAGAAGCAGGGAGCCCAATGTGGGACTCGATCCCAGGACCCTGGGATCATGACCTAACCTGAAGGCAGACACTTAACCAACTAAGCCATCCAGGTATCCAAAGTATTTCCTTTTTATGAGGTGGTTGAGTCCTAAATTTTATGAGAACTATTGCTGTAGTATGACACCAAACTTGCATTTTTATGTAGCACATGGAAGAGTCTGTGGTTTTTTGCTGTTTTTTTTTTTTTTTTTTTTCAGGAATATCCTTAGAATTCTAAGGTTTAATCATAAGTCAATGATAAAAATCTTTAGGTCTTATACAAGTTAGAATTATGGTAGAATAACATCCCATCTTGTTACCCATTTCACTAAGATTATTATTTTTTTAAGATTTTATTTATTTATTCATGGGAGACAGAGAGAGGCAGAGACATAGGCAGAAGGAGAAGCAGGTTCCCTGGTGGGGAGCCCAATGTGGGACTCGATCCCAGAACCCCGGGATCATGACCTGAACCAAAGGCAGATGCTCAATCCCTGAGCCACCCAGGCACCTCAACATTTCACTAAGATTAAATGAAAATTTCACTAAGATTAACCAGTATCTACTAATCACTAGAGGGGATGAACCATGTTAGACATTGCCCTAAAAGGCCTACTATCTAGTTGAGAGAAAACAAAATGCACTAGTCCTACACTAAGTGCCTAGAAGTGTCTGTACTTGCTCTCTACAGAACCTAACTTTCCAACTTCTACTCTAAACTATGTGGTTCCAGTGGGAACTGCTGTCATTATACATCTCACCTTTATGCCAAGTAGGTTTTTTTTTTTTTTTTTTTTTGTATAACAAAACATCTCAAAACTTAGTGGCTTAAAACACCAACCATTTATGTAATTCATGATTTTGTGGGCTGGCACTTTGGTCTGTACTCATCTAATGGTTCTGGTCTCAGCTGGGCATAATGATGTTACTCATAACTCACTAAACAGCTCTGCCCCTTGTGGTTAGCTGGTTGTCAGTTTAGTAACAGGGATGATTGGGCCACGTGTCTCTCATTATCATGCAGGCTAGCCCAGACTTGTTCACATGGCAGTAGCAGGTCTCAGAGAAAGAAAAGGGAAGTATACATGGCCTCTTGAGGCCTAGGCTTGGAACTGACACAGCATCACTTCTGCTGTATTCTGTTGACACCAAAGCCAAGTTCAAAGCCAGCCATGATTTAATGGGTGAGGAAATAAATAGACTACATTCCTTGATGGAAGAAGCTACAAAGTCACCGGGAAGGAGGAGTGAAAAGTCATGACCACTTCTGCAATAAACCAACCATGCCCTGGCTGAACCAATTGTAATACCTTCCTTTCACCTTTCCCCTTGTCATGGAGGTAATGAATTCAACATTTACAAATAAGCAGAGGCAAAGCAAAGTAAATTCTAAGGATATGCCAATCTTCTGGTTGGATTCTTTGAGACCCACAAACCCCCTGCCTTTTCCATGATTACCACATCTTCTAACCAGTTACCTTTCTAAGCCAAGTTATGTTCTGCCACTTATAGCCATCAGTGTTCTACCAACACGAGGCATGGTATTTCAGAGGAGGCAAAAACCAGTCCAACTGAGGGAAGACAAGGACAGTCAAATGGAAAAGGAGGAAAGTGAGCAAGGGAGGTACAGCTTTTGGATAAGTAGAGGTTTCAGGAAGAAAATGTCAATACAAGGAACAACAACAGTAAGTAAATAGAGATGAGTAAATGATAACCATGTCTGAAGTATGTGAACTACCTTGCTGAGGAGTTTTAGAAGACAAAGAGATAAAAAAAAAAAAAAAAAGACTGGAAAAGCAGTTGGATCAGATTCTGGAGGGTCTTAATGCTATAATAAGGAATTTGAAGTTTTGAGCAAGGAATGTCATAGTGAAAGAAGAGTTTGGGGAAGATCAATCTGGTGACAGCTGTATGATGGCTTGAAGGACAGAGACTGAATGGGAAAACAAAGCCTGGGACAAAGAGGCCTTGAATTGGGACTACAGAAGAGGTAAGGAACAAGGGACATGCAAGAAGGAAGCAAAGTCCAGGGTTTGGAAACAGATGGACTGTACGGACCCTGGATAATAAGACAAACAGTCAGAGAAGCTTGCTAATGGCCAGAAAGCCAAGTGTTTAATTGGAGACAAGGGATATTTATGATGGCAGAAGAATTTATATAAGACATTCAGCAGGAGCTTGAGGTCAGAGATCGGTGTTTGTGAATTCTCAGTTACCAAATATCAGTGTATGTGTTCCACTGTGGAGGGTCCCAGGAATACCATACCATGATGCGCATAAATGTCTCATGGACTTGGGTTCTAAAGAGGATTGTTGAAACACTGAGAACAGAAGAGTTCTACAAAGAAGGTGTCCCTTCTATTCTTACAAATGTGGCATAACATATGGGGAGAGGGGTGGTTTTATTTCTACATAAGTGATTAAAAAATAATGAGGGCAAATCAGCTTTAGAGTAGACTCTAGGCCCGCTGCCCACAAACCTAAACATTCTCCCCTGGCCTACATTTCCCTTTCCTTTAGCTTCCACCTTACAATTAATTTGTAGCCACTGTTCTCCACACAGTCAGAAAAAATTCAACATGTGTATTTGTCAAGTCAGGAGCTGTATTCAAATCACTATTAGAACACAATTACAGAACTCTAATACCTCCAACCAGACCAATGGTAGCAGTGTGAAGGAAATTCTTTGGCGGGAATAAAAGAACATGATTCACTAAGATTTAGAACCGAGTGCTGCCTCTTAGCAAGATTTATGTAAGCACTCCCAACTCAGAGACGGAGCAGATTCCTAGAGCAACTGGATGCCAACTGGGAAACGTCTGCATGGGAGAGGCTGGGAGGCAGGTGGGGGGTACCAAAAGCCACACTGGCCAGGCAGAAATGGAATTCTTGGCTTTAATGTTCCTTTTGCCTGTCTATTTTCATCTTTATAGAACAGCCCCTTCCCTGTCCTTCCCAATTCCCCATTTTCTTTTCTTTTTTCCTTTCTTTAAATGCAGTCTAATCCCGAGTATGAACTGATGTAGTTTGTGTGTTAGGAGGGAAAAAAATCTCTCTCTTTTTCTGCCTTTTTTTTTTCCTTCTTCTTCCCCTGGCCCAGTTCATTATTTTTCTTTCTTGTCACTCAGTGTGATAGGTTGAACAGAAGTGCACAGATGAGCACTGAAAACGGTGTCACAAGGCCTTAATCTAGTCTTTAATGCCTGACTTCAGAGATGTCATTTATCTTCTAACTGCAGCAGGCATCCACCAACTTTATCTCTAATAATATATTGATGGATTAAAAGGGTCGGGCAGGAGACCGGGCTGGAAAAATTGCTTATTGACATCAAAATACAGTGCCCTCAACCTGATAAACATGGAGGGCTCGTGTATCTCCCAGAATAGTTGGCGTAGCTATAATTTTTTTTCTAACATGTTTCCCCCAGGTTCATGGGGTGGTCCAGTAAAATAAACAAATACTAAACATTATTTCTATGCTGACATGGCTGGGGAACACACGAGATATTTTAGGAACACATTTTTAATGTCAGATTTATAAATATACCTCCCTTATTTATGACACATTATAGCATATACTATGACAACTTGAAACAGGCACCTATAGTCTTGGCAGCATTCAAATATTCTTCGTGCAGTTTGCTGGAGCAAAAGCTCCCGCTAGTACCTGATTATGCTTTTGGACGGCCGGTAACGCAAGGCTATTTCAGCAGAGAGATGAGGCCAGTAATCTCAGAATGTAAATGAAGAGAGCCTTTGGAAAGATTTCCTTTGTTTATTGTTCTCTTCATTTCATTGTTTAGTTGGCAGCGACATGTTTCAAATCAGGGTCCTGTCCCCTATCCCCCCGGCCCCCACGAATAGGCTATGTCTCTGCAAGTGAATTTTACAATAAACCAAAAAATAATTGTGGCCTGCTAACTAACTCCTACTTAGTGGGTAGTTCCTAAATAGACTCTTTTCAAAATTACCTGTTGTTAGGCTGAATTAGGTCTAATTTTTTTTGACCTTAGAAATTAATTTGCATATAGAGATACTCTCCTGGGAATGCATTGTTTTTTCATTTCATAAGCAGCAATGTTGTTGACTTTCACCTGATTTCCAAATGAAAGTGACTTCTTCAGCTCAACATCCTTTGTTTGGAAAACAAGCTCTAAAAATACCTTCTCAGCACTGTGTTAAGAGGAGGGAAGTGACCTTATTTTAGTATTTTTTTTATTACTTCATAATTTTTTTCTGAGTACAAAGGTAATGTCATAATGGTTGTCTGGCAGACATGCTTTTAAAGAGATTTGCGGAAATGATACATTCCAGCATTTTATAAATTTTGTAGGAAATGTTTTTATGTTGCATTCTTGCTGATGACAAGAGTGCCTTATTTGGGATTGTCTGAGCCAGAACCCTGGACATCAGTATCCAGAGCCTAGAGGTGCTTACAGAGGAAATTCTCCACAGTCAGCACCTAAATGTCCAAGCAGACCTGTGGCCAAGCTATTGTCCACTTGCTATAGTTATACAGGGTACTGATCCTCTCTTGTAGCAGTTTCCCCATCTATAAAAGAGATAATAATTGCATCCATTTCATGGAGCCGTTTTGAATATTAAATGTGTTCATGTGTATAAAGTGGTTACAACAGTGTCTAACACGTGGTGAAAAAATTCAGTAAATCTTGCCTATTACTATTATCTTTAAAATTACTAGGTTTATAATGACATCTCATCCCAAAAGAACCAGAACTTGAGATATGGCCAGGAAAGGAGGGGCTCCAGTAATAGAAAATGTGACAGAGAGTGGCACGAGGCAGGGGAACTTCTGAAGCCAAGGAAATGAAACAACATAAAGGCTGGCAAAAATCCTAACTGCATCTTTACCTAGAGGGTGGCCAAGCTCTGATCAAGAGCTGAGAAGAGAAGAAGATAAGCATTAATATATACCTTTTCAATACAAGGCATCAGGGTCCCCTGACCATTTCTATATGATTTTCTGGCCAAATTATGAAGCGGGAGTGGGGGGTAATGGTATAAAACTCTGATACTAAAATGAGGGTCTTTGAATTCACAGGTTCTGGAACAGTTTGAGAAGAAAAACTGAATTTGGAAAGTAGAATAAAGCCCATCCCAGAATGACCTGTCAGTTTCCTTGAATGCTCTGGAATAGACCCTGTATCTAAGAAATGTCTTCTATCCTGAAAGCACTGCAATTAGCACGAGTAGGTTGGCTACATGGACAGAATTCAAAATGCAGAATATAAAAGCTACAGATCCAAAACTAATCACTTAAAGACTCCTCTACACAGAAACATTCAAAGGAAGATTAAAGATCAATGTGACTGAAGTACAAAAGCTGAATTGGGAGTAAAAATAATAACAGACTCAATTTACAGAGCACTGACCATATACCAGGATCCAATCCAGGTCTGTTCTACTTTAAGACATGCTCTCAATTCCAGTATTTCTATTCCAAACCACATTCAGGCTCTGACTGAAGGAAGCAAGGGCAAGAGAGTAAGGTTCCTAAGGTTCTGAACTGGTGGGTTTTACCAGAAAAGCAGGGAAGAAACTTAAAGTTTCTTGTGCCTACAATTTGTCCTTGTACATATAAAGATGATCCCTGAGCAGGCGATCCCCAATCTTAAGAACTCTAGAGATTTACTCTTTCCTCCTCTGTCTTCAATTGTTCTAGGGATAAAGAAATCATCAGTTCTTAGCACTGTCATCAAAAGCACTGACCAGCTTATGCTTAAGAAGATAAATAGAGGGCTCATGGCCTAGAAACCCTGTTAAAATAGAAAAGGGTCCATCTACCGCCATGATTCACTGTTTTCATAGAGGACAGCTTTCTTTCATCCAACTTCTATTTAAATCTCTATTCATAATATTTCTAAGGTCAGCAAGCATACTCTTCTCTAACAGTTTAATCTGTATGACTTGTTTTCCAATCAGTGAAATCAAACAACAAATCAAAGAGAAGAGAAATATAAGTCGAAGCTCATTCCAATGTGGGTTTTATTCTCATGGTCCAAAGAGAAGCTAACCTGTGAGTTATAGGCCAGGTGCCAAGTGTTTCTACATTGATTTCATGTTTAAACCTCACCACAACTCTGTAAAATAGGTATTATAAGGAAACAAGCCAAAAAGGGTGAGTGACTTGCCCAAGGTCATGCAAAAAGTAAACAACATCAAGATTCAAACCCAAGCCTCTCTGCCTATCAAGTTTGACATTCCTAGCCACTTGTCATGCAGCATGGTATTACAGTGGTTGGGATGTTTATCTGTACTTTGGGATGTCATAAGACCATAGGAGAGGAGAACACATCGTCTTTCTTAATTTCTGTTTATGGAAAGAAGCACAAAAAAATGGGGGTAATATCAAGGTTACCTCTCTGGCTTTGCTTAATACTACTTTCAAAACTCAGTTCTCATTAGCAGAATTTTCCTTGAACATAGAATATTTCTTTCTTTTAAATTCACATATACTGTCCAAGGGCCCCTGAAGATGCTAGAATTTTATTTTGATATCCTGATGGTCCTGTCACCATTTTCAGATGCTTCCAAGGACTTAGCTCTCCCTGTAACTAGAGGTGCCACTTTCTTTTGCGTGCTCAGTGGTGTCACTGATGATAGCTCAATTATCAGAGGGTATAAATCACTCTGGAAAAATCGATCTCTTCCTACCTGGTTGCACAAGTGGCCCCTTCATTGGAGCACAAAGCACATGTAAGGGCTGGTTATGAGGAGCATCAAGACAGTGGCTGCAACTGCAAAAGAGGGCTTGGTCAGTGCAGAAAGAGGGTGGTGACAGAGCACCTGGATACAGAGAAGGAAGTTGGTAACAAATGCTGGATGGACTAAAGCAGTCTCGCTGTAGTATGAAGAATCACATCAAACACCAGGGAGCTGTATGTCAACACATAGCGTAATGAGGTTAAAAGGTCAGTGTTGAGATTAACAGGACAAAAAAATGAAAAAAAGTAGTAAAGACAGCAAACAGCAATAAATGTATTCACTCATGTAAAAAAACAAGAAAAGGGGTCCATCCTAATGCAGTAATGGTAAAACTATTGATAAAAGAAACAAAAGATTCTGGAGAGGACCAGAAACACAAAGCAAGAACAGTCATAAGTCCTCCAGAACACCCACTGGGCCTCTTACCCTCTGTAGGAGAGCAGCTGGTGGTGATTCTTCATGTTTCCACACTCAGCTTCTGTCCTGGAAGGTCTATCCCATAGTCTCCTACCACTGGAATCTCCACACCCAGTGGCCTTCCCTCTCAGGTGGCAACTGGTAAAATATTTAATCAAGGCTACTTTCCACAGGGGCACCTGGGTGGCTCAGTGGTTGAGCATTTGCCTTTGGCTCAGGTCATGATTCCAGAGCCCTGCATCATGCTCCTCACAGGGAAGCTGCTTCTCTTTCTGCCTATGTCTCTGCCTCTCTCTCTCTGTCTCTGTCTCTGTCTCTCATGAATAAATAAAATCTTAAAAAAAAAAAAAGACTACTTTCCACAGTGTCTACTTGACCCAAGTGAACCTGACCCACCAAATAGCAGCCAAAGAGGGCTCCTTGCTCCTCTCTGGAGTCCCCATGCTGCTCCACCTTCCTATCTTTCTCAGGTTCTCTTCACCTGCTGTTCACATAGGCACAAAGGCACACCAGCAAATCTGCTACCCAACTGGGGACTGGGATGCCAATGTGATGTTTGGTATTTCCCCCTATCAGTTGGTTTTTAGCAGTAGGGGATACCTTGCCAATAGAATGATGGCTTATCCTGGTTCCTATGATTTCCTCCCCTCCTTCATGTTCTGATTATATAGTTAAGATCCTGGGTATTTCTGCAGATAGCAGAGCCAGCGAGGCTATCCTTGATAAACTCCAGTTGCTAAGGAGCTCTAGAATGTGAGGTATTTGATGTCTCCTTTCCCTCAGTTTTTATCCTTTAGTAGTCCTTTCACTGGGATTTGTGCTTGCTCTGAACACCCTATTCCACACACAATTACTTTGCACCATAGAACAACTTAATAAAAACATCCATGCAACTTTTTAAAAATGTGAACAGGAATATGCATTTAAGTAAATTATAAGAACTGCTGAGAGACTAAGAAATAATATATATGAAAAAGAAATTAAGAGACATGGAAAGTAGAATGAGAAAGGACAATATAGGAGCATGAGAAGGAAAGGTGGAGAGGTAAAGGAGTTGGAGTTGAAAGAAGGAATAATACAAAAGAAAATGGCTAAGAATTTTTTGCAGAAGTGATTACAGATAAGACTCTTCCGATTAAGGTACCAAGATGAAAACCAAACAAGGTAAATTAAAATGTATCCATTCCAAGTACACCTTAGTATAGAAAGTCTGAAACTAAAAGAATATCTTAAAACAACCAACAAGCAAAGGCCAACTACCTATAAAGAAAAAGTTCCATGTCTTAACAGCAAAATGCTCACTAGCAACAATAGAGACCAATGGAGCACCATCATCAATGTACTGAAAGAAAATAACTATTAAAATTATTTACCCAGCAACACTATTATTAAAAGCAAAAATATATTTTCAAATAAATAAAATATGAGAGAATTTACCATTCCAGAATTCTTGCTAAAAAATTATTAAAGAATATGTCTAGGGATGTCTGGGTGGCTCAGCAGTTGAGTGTCTGCCTTCAGCTCAGGGCATGCTCCCGAGGTCTGGGAATTGAGTCCCACATCAGGCTCCCTGTGAGGAGCCTGCCTTTCTCTCTGCCTCTCTCTCTGTCTCTTATGAATAAATAAATAACATCTTTTTAAAAAGAATATGTCTGAATAAAGATGCACTGACCAAAACAAGAAAATATATGTTCAAGGCCACCTTGACAAAAATAATAAAAGATGCATGTATAAGGTTCTTAACATTATTTGGAAGAGTAAAAGATCAGAAAAAAAACTCAAATGCCTATCAATAGAAACTGACTCAATAAACTATGGTACATCCATGCAATGGAGTACTATATAGTTATGAAAGGGAATGGGTAATATTTTAACATACTACTATGAAGAAATCTCCAAGATACATTATTAAGTAAAAAAAAAAAAAAAGCAAAATGATGAAAAGTATTTACAGGGGCTTCTGTTTAAGAAGAAGGGTATAAATACATATTTCTTGATATTAAAAAATCATAAATCTTATAAAGAATAGTTCCCTACAGTAGAGGGAAGAGCATTGGCCAGAGGACAAGGATAGACCCTGGACTCCTTTGAATATAATTTTTTTTGGAGATTTAATCTTAGAACCATGTAAATATTTTACATAATTATGAGATAAAATTAAAGAAATAATCCTCAAGAATCAAAACTTCTCAGCATAACAACTCAAAAGAGTTTTCCAAATAAACTTGCAATATAGTAGTTTGATTATATATCTCTAAAGGGATATAATCTAACAACAACAAAAACAAGAAAAAATATGGCTTTTAGTAAACATATTGCTGGTAATAATGTTGGTATTATTAATATGAGGCAGTTGTATAGCATTAAAAAATAAAACAAGTGATTATTCCTTAGTTAAAAAATAAGGCTTTCAGTATTGTTTAAAGAAAACACAAATGTAAGAGAAAGTAAAAACTCTGTAGGCTTGAAAGTTCGAATTTGAATAGGAAAGATGCATATGAACTTCAGGTATATTCCATCTTATAAAAGTAATACATATATTATAACATTAAAAAGACCTCAAAATAATGATTAGCAGCAATGAACAGCACTAGCACTCAGATTATGGTTTCTAAAAATCCTTTCTCACTAAAAGGAACTAAGTCTCCTTCAAGAATGGTTGATTCCAGGCCTAGGGCAGAAAATGTACAAGATGAGTTAAAGCATTTTGTAAAACCAGACAACAAGGAAACTACCTGAATTTATCAGGATTGTACCAAAAAAAAAAAAAAAAATCTCAGGAGCCAAGCTGAAAAGACACCCCCTAGTCAAAATTGGGACAATCTGAGCATGCAGATAATAACTCCAATAGGTTAAATGTATCAAATGTTTATTTACATGTGATTTTTATTCATAATAAAGCTAAACAAAAACCCCACACAGTTCAAACTCCTTCGGAGGATGCTAGGAAGCCAATGGATTATTTTAAAAACAACAACAACCATAAAAAGCAAACATTTGACCAAATTTTCTGCATGACCTATACCTTAGTGTAACAAAATTGTTCATAGAGGAAACTTTTTTTACAGAAATTCCAGCTAAATGACAAAGAAGAAATGAAAGAAACTATCACAGTTTTGTAACCCTTCATGAATTGATGGATCTTATAAAGGGTCATCTAAGCCACTAACCAGAAATTGTGACTCCTGATGAAAGAACATACACAACCTATAAAGTAATCTTGCCAAAAATAGTAATAACAACCATTTTTTTAAGGAACCAGAATTTGAACAAGTCTCTAGACCTAAACACTAATTTAGAGGAAAATCAGATCTGAGGATGATGGGAAACTCTGTGGGACAAATGACCAACTTTTTCAACAGAAAAGAAATACACCCTTGTTCTATCATAAAAACAACAATAAAGTTTTCAGAGGTAGAAAAACAGGCATTACTTCACTTCTACATGTTTGGGTACTTGCTATATTTGGACTCCATGTTTGAGTGCTGAAGTTATCTGAGGTTGGGAATCAAAGAGAAAATAGCAAAGATTTCTATTTGCTAATAATATTTCACTATGGTGATAGTAAGAGAGACATTCATTTATTAAACATTATTAAAAGCATATTATGCACCAGACACCACGCTTACTGACATGGTGATACAGAGATGAAAGCCAGTACCCCCGCCCTCCCAAAGGGGCAAGATGGGCAAGGAACCTCACAAGTACATAGCAGGGGTTCCCACAGCTCTTTGTGCAGACCAGAGAAGGCATGAGAGCTAATTTTTGGCATTATAAAGATGATTACTTTGTATTTTAAACATTTGTTAAAATTTTTTTCACTCTGTGTTCACTTAAGATAGTTAAAGGTTTATTTTAATAGGTGAAAAAATGCATAGCTAGCACCTTCAAGTGATGATTCCATGGATAACACTGTGTATAAAGCTAATGACGGTGTTTAAGTTCAAAACCAAAGTGTGCCAACTTAAAGAAAAATAGCAGTAGAGGTGTTAGGCTTATAGGGGGCAAAAAAAAAAAATAATAGAAACTGTGATGGTACTTCTCAAATCACTGAAGTTTGGGAAATAAGGCAGATCAATGCGGGTAAACCAGAACAAATGCCATTTTACAAAGGTTGGAATTCTCAATACATGTTCCCTGGCCTGAAATAAGTTGCCATGAAAGAGGTATGTACTTCTAGGAGTGCATGGGGAGGGAAAGAGCTAAATGGCCTGGGGGATTCAATGGGGTTTCCAGAAACAGGAGACTTAAGAATGAAAAGTGCTGAAAAATGGTACATATATTAGGATTTTCATGCATAAAAGGGTGGAATCTTAGGTTTAGATGGAACCTTAGCAATCATATGTTACACTGTAATTAATTTTAAAATACTTCTATAGAGTGTGACATGCATGTGTGTATTAGTTAATCCAAACCCTACATAGTAAGTTTAGGACTGAAGTGGAAGAAAGGAAGAAAGAAAGAGGGCAGCCCCAGTGGTTTAGCACCGCCTTCAGCCTGGGCTGTGATCCTGGAGACCCAGGATGGAGTCCCACGTCGGGCTCCCTGCATGGAGCCTGCTTCTCCCTCTGCCTGTGTCTCTGCCTCTCTCTTCTGTGTCTGTCATGAATAAATAAATAAAATCTTTTTTTAAAAAATAGGAAGAAAGAAAGAAAAAGGAGAAAGAGAGAGAGAGAGAGGAGAGAGAGAGAGAGAAGAAAGAATAGAAAAAAAGAATTGTTGTGGGCCTCAAAGAGCTTTTGTTTATATGGATTCTATCTATTGATATTTACCATGTTGGAAATAAAAACAGAAACATTTAAAAGTACTTAATAGTGCATTAAAATAATAAACCCATTATATTGTAACATAAGCAAAATATTTATTTAAAAAATTCAAGAAAAAATATGGAGAATCTATAGATCAAAAGAATTTTAAAAGGTAAATTTTACCTCAAAAAATAAAGTCATCATAAGAAAGAAAATTTAAAAACAAAGAGCAATTCATGAATCTTACTTAAATTCAAGTTAAACACTATAAAAAGAATTGTATGACAACTGAAGAAACATCACTGTCTAGACATCTGATATCAAATTATTTTTAAATGTTAGATGAGATTGTTTTGTGTAGCTATGTTCAAAATAGCTTTTTATCTTTTTAGAGAGACATAATGAAACAGAACAAGTAAAATAATATGATGGGATTTGTTTCATAAAAAACTGGTCGGGAGCAGAAGTATAGATGACACTATGTATTAACAATGAATGGTGAGTAAAACAGGTTCATTATTCTATTCTTTCTGTATTTGTAGTTGTTTAAAAATTTTATAATAAAAAGCATTTTTTAAAGTTTAATGTAGATAACCTGATACCTGATGTCTAGCAGATTTCACTTCCTTGTCATTTTCTATCAAATGAAGAAGTGTCTATACCACTTGCTTTGATAATCCAATAGTTGATAGAGGCAGACATTTTGATTGACAATTTCCCTGTTGCACAAACTATAAAATTGCATCTGGGGGAAAATTATCTTGAAGCTCCAGCTGGGAACTGACATATGTAAGTACTCTACCAACAGAAACTTGAACACTACTTCATTCTAGTCATTGTTCTGGGAGGATGAAAGATCCAGAACCATGAGCAGCTTTTAGGCAATAGCCAAAAAGGAACATTTAGAGGCCAAGACAACCAAAGCAATCACTTACTGCATTATATCCTTTTCTATTAAAACTATTACACATTTTCCTCCTATGAAGGAAAAAATTATTTTGCATATTTTATTAGTTTTCTCATTTAGTCACATTTTATTGAAAACTTTTTCAAGAATAGCAATTGAAAGTCACTAGAACAGCCAAAGAGGAAGTTAAGCATTGTGGATAGGAATGGGGGCTTTCCCATCAGACTAGCAGGGCTTATATTTCCTCTAGCATAATGTATCTACTATATGGTTTATATCTTTATAGGATTGAGAGATTATAATTTGTAAACCTAATAGGTATCTACCTTATAATTTTGGGAGGTTAATGAGTCAACACCTGTAAAGCTCTTAGAAAATGGTACCTGGCACATAGTATGCACACATTCAACCTAGATTTTTTTTTTTATACATAAAACATCCAGATGATTATTTGGTGTAGGATATAAAAACAGCTGACCCTTGAACAACATGGGTTTGAACTTGTGGGTCCACTTGTACAGGGATTTTTTTCCAGTAAATACAGTAAAGTACTATAAATGTATTTTCTCCTCCTTATGATTTTCTTAACATTTTCTTTTCTCTAGCTCATTTTAAGAATATAGTAATATAATATATATACAAAATATGTGTTAAACCAATAATTGATGTTATTGGTAAGGCTTCCAGTCAACAGTGGTAGGATATTAGTTGTTATGTTTTGGGGGAGTCAAAATTTATATGTGGATTTTCAACTACATGGGAGATCAGTATCCCTAACCTTCATGTTGATTGAGGGTCAACTGTAATGAAATATTTTTGCATTCTAGGCTAATGGTTCTCAACTGTGGGAGATTTTGAGCCCTAGGGGACATCTGGCAATGTCTTAGGATTGAGGAGAGAAGTGCCGCTATCATCTTGTAAGTAAAGCCCAGGGATACTAGTAAACATCCTACAATGCATAGGACAGCTCCTCTCCCCACAATTATCCAGCATTAAATGTCAATAGTGCCAAAGTTGAGAAATCTCATTCTATGCCCATTCACCTTAGGAAAATGAATTCTGCAAGAGCTAAGTAAATGCCTTTTCATGTCAGTTTTACATTAATTGCTTTGATGATTTCTCTATCACTGGAAGCACAAATCAGGCATCTGTAACAGATCCATTTTACATAAACACTGGAACATATAGTAAATATCTTATCCATATTAGCATATTTTATTTTTTAAAACAGAATAAAAATATGGTGCAGAAGAGTGGTTAAGGAGATTAGTTCCACAGTCAATTTGGATTCAACTTAAACACACTGAATCCCAGCGCTGCTATTTACTAGCTGTGGAACCTTAGACTAGTTATTTAGCTGAGCCTTGGGTCTCTACTTGTTGAATAGGATGAAATAATAGTTCCTAACTTATAGAATTATTATGAGTATTAAATAAAATAATCCATGTAAACCATTCAATACTATACCTAGCAAGAAGTAAATGCTCAAAAAATATTAACAACATAGAACTTAAAAAGCTGGTTAAGAAAATAACAGATCTGCCTTTGGTTTATAAAAAATTTGTGTATACTCAACACTACTGAATCATATGCTTAGAAATGATTAAGACTGTACATTTTATGTATTTTCTTTTTTATTTTATGTATTTTCTACCAAAATTAAAAAAGAAATAATTTGTTTTGCCTCCATAGAAAGCACTATAGTATTGTGTAATGATGAGGAAAGTTGTATAATGGTATATAAGAAAATAAAACTTCCTTGTCAAATAAGAGTATATCAGTAGACACATACTATCCTGCTGTGGACCAGATGGTGTAACCACCACCCTTCACTCATCAGTTGGAGCCCTAACTCTCAATGTTACTTCACTCAGAGATAGATAGGTCCTGTGAGGAGGTGATAAAGGCTAAATGAGTTATTATGGTGGGGCCCTAATCCAATAGGGTTGCTGCCCTTCTAAGAAGAGCTAGAGATACTAGAGCTCTCTTTCTTTACCATGTGAGGACAAAGTAAGAAAATCTCCATCTGCAAGCCAGGAAGAGAGTCTTTACTAGGAACCAAATTAGCCAGCACCTTGATGTTGAGCTTCCCAGACTCCAGAACTGTACAAAATAAATTTCTGTTGTTTAAGCCACCCAGTCTATGGTGTTTTGTTAAAGCAGCAGCCCAGGCAGACTAAGCCAATTCCTAGTAAATGTAGTTTGTGGGAGAGAAATTTGAACAGAAAATCTGCATGACACTTGGTATGGTTAGAAAGAATGTGGCAAGATTTTGAGGAAAGAATGACCAAAAAAGAAATTGGAGAGAGAAGCCAAGATAGGGCATATAAGCATATAAGCAGAGATAAAAGACAGATAAGAAATACTGAAGGGAATATATTAAATTGAAAAGGGAGAAATAATCATATAGAAAAATGTGAAGAAAGATGAAAAAGGAATGGTCTTCAGGAAAATAATTCCTCCCTTTGCCCAAGTATTATACAGCATGGAAAATTTAGAGTTGGGTGGCCAGGGCTGACAGTTATCACAATAGTAAAAGACCAAAGTTCAAAAGTAGTTAGTTGGTATAAAGGAGGGAAAGGAGAAAGATAAATGCCATACTGAATGGAGAAGCCATTCACACTTTTTAATGATTAGAAATGCTTCCATTGTGGCTAGAAACCTTCCAAATAGAAGATCACTTACTTATGATACTCTGGGGGTTTTCTTTCTTCTTTCTTTTTCTTTTCTTTCTTTCTTTCTTTCTTTCTTTCTTTCTTTCTTTCTTTATTTCTTTATTTCTTTATTTCTTTTCTTTCTTTTTTCTTTCCTTCCTTCCTTCCTTCCTTCCGCTTACATTCTTTATTTGTATTTTTTTTATTGGAGTTCGATTTGCCAACATATAACACCCAGTGCTCATCCCATCAAGTGCCCTCCTCAGTGCCCATCACCCAGTCACCCCATCCCTCTACCCACCCCCCCTTCCACTACCCCTTGTTCATTTCCCAGAGTTAGGAGTCTCTCATGTTCTGTGACCCTCTCTGATTTTTCCCACCTATTTTTTTTCCTTTCCCCTATAATCCCTTTCACTATTTTTTATATTCTCTGGGGGTTTTCTTACTATTGTTTCATTTGCTGTTTATTGATCATTACCATATCTTCATGGGTAAGTTTGAAAATATATCATCTGGCCAAAGCCTGTTTGACCAGTGAGCATTTATCAATTCAATTCAACCTTACACGATTCTTTCAATTCCTTTTGCAACTAGGTTAATACACACACACACACACACACACACACAGCTACTTATGATGGGATGATGAAGTTGTGTCTGTATGAGGAAACTGAAGGAATACATTAAAGCAATTTTCTTGAAATTGAGAGAAATGTTTCACTTCTAGTATGATTATGGTTATGTAGGCAAGTATTTCTTCCTTCTCTGCTGGAACACATCCAAATCCAAAAGAAAACAAGACCTGAAAACTATCTGCACGTGTAAAAGAGACAGATGTAATCTGCGGCCTCCAAAATATGTCTAAGGGTTGCCCAAAACCAAGTCTCATAAAAACAGGTATAGAGAAGAAGCATGGAGAACGGCAGGAAGGTCCAGACACAGATCTCAAAAAATGAAAGCAAAAGTACACTCTAGGGAGGAAAACTTATATGGAAGAATAATATGTACATCCTTTGTTTGCAAAAACTGAGTACAGAAACTCACTTTCAAGTGATGAAGCCCTAAGGGATACAGGAAGAAAGGAATAAGAAACTAAATTTGCGGAAATAGAGAAAGAGGGTTTTTTTTAGAGATAAAAATGATAGAAGCAGAAGAGAAAAACAAATCTATCCTACAAATAAAACCAAATAAAAACTACAGCAAATATGGGAACTAAGGTCTCTGGAAATCTATATCTACATAAAATACAAAAGATATAGGTAACAAAAGGGGAGTGACAGTGAGTAGATGGTAAGAGGTAAATCTCTTGATTGCTGAATCTGTAATTACAGAGAGTCGAAGGATATTATTTCAAGCTGGCAGATCAGTAAGAGAATGTAAGCACATATAGCAATACAAATGTAAACATGAGGAAGACTAGAGAGAAAAAGAAAGAAGAGGGAAGGAGCTAATTTTATCCTTCTGATATCAAGAAACAGTAAAGCTTACCAACAAGTGCACTGAAAATGCTCTGGTGTGCTGAGATAGTGATCCCCTAGCTCAGCTAGAGAGCTAGAGGCAATGAAATATGCCCCACTCCACCACAGGAACAGTCCCATCTAGGTGTCTCATCCATTAACCCAAAGAGGGCACACATCACCATCTTCCTAGATGATGTAAACTAGGTTGGGAAGCACTGAATTATGGAAATGAAGATATTATATAAGGTTATAAAGATAGCCATCAGGATAAAACCGCAATTCTATATATTAAAAGAACTAAGGGCACCTGGGTGGCTCAATCAGTTAAGTGTCTGCTTTGGCTCAGGTCTTGAACCCAGGATCCTGGGATTGAGTCCCACATCAGGCTCCCTGCTCCATGGGGAGCCTGCTTCTCCCTCTGCCCCTCCCCTCTCTCATGAATAATTAACCTATTAAAACATATAATAAAGCCTCAAGATTAAAACTATATAGTGCATGCATAAGCAGACTAACCCATGGAACTGAAAAGACTCCAGAATGGGACCCAAATATACACAGAAATTTATTATCAATAAAGGTGGCATTTCAGTGGGGAGCAAAAATGCATTATTCAATAAATGGTACTTGACTAACTGGGTAGTCATCTGGGGAAAAAATTAAGTTTTATTTATATCCCACATTGTGTATTATAATAAATTCCAAATGTATCAAAGATTTAAGCATAAAAAAGTGAAATCATAAAGGTACTAGAAGAAAATGCAGGAGAATTTATTATTTTGGAGTAAGGATGACTTTCTAAGACTCAAAATCCAAAAGCCAAAAAGAGAGAGAGAAAAATTTACTCCACAAAATAAAAAAATTTCGGCAAGAAAATTATAAAGCCAAAAGACAAAGGACAAGTGAGAAAAATATCTTACCAAAATATTAGTAATAGAGCTAAACTATTCATTCATGTACTCCTAGAAATCAGTGAGAAAAAAAACTGTTAACATAGAATGGGCAAAGAAGGACAGGCAGTCTGCAGAAAAGGGAGTCAAAGGACTTAACTATGAAAAGAAAGAAAGCTTATTTCTACTCATAATTAGAAATAATACAAGTGAAAACTATAAGAGGATTCTGACTTAGAAGAAACAAAATTTTATGAGGAAGATATAAAGATAAACAGACTTAGAAAAATTCTAAAGGTAATTGTGTGTGTTAACTGTAAAAGTTTAAATATTCCTATTTCTGTAAGTTTTTACTTTTATACCTACTTGTGCTTCCTTTTCTTACCTTCTGTGTACAGAAGTTTCCCTTGGGGTGATTTTGAACCAACCATGAAAAGAAAGAAGGATAAAAGAAGAGAGGAGAGTCTTAATATTACTGTGTAACAATTGGAAAATAAACGAAAAGAAGGAAATGTGTATGTAGTTGGGATGCAGTAGTATGGTTCATGACTGCAGAAAATATATCAATATGAAGGAAAGATACTGTCTGGGGCTAAATTGAACCATGGAAGGAAGGTGCTGAGCTGGCCTTAGCAAGGGGGGAGAAAGAGGTAGGAAGCCCAAGGCCAGGCTGCTGCCAGGAAGAGGCATTGGTAGTCTGGACAGTTTGGGATAGGAAAAATTAAAGTTGCTTCAGAGAGCAATTGGGAATAGCAGGCAGGATATTAGGTGTCACTACACCCAAAACGTAAGGGTCCAATCCTCAAAAGGTATTTTCTTGACACTAATAACACTAAATTACTTAAGATACATATGATACTGCTTTAATAAAAGTTACCATATGAATAAATATGTATTCTACATTAGAAAGAAAAGAGAAAAATCTCACCAGTCAAAACAAATCACAGTTAGATTTTAATTGCATTGCCTCACGCCATGCTGACAGGGAAAATGCAGAACATTCCTGTCAAATAATGCCAGGAACTGCCTGATTTCTGTCATAAAAGACAGATTATTTTTTAAATGTGCAATTCAATTATTCAAAGTTCAACATTCCTACTACAGTACTCAATAAATGTTGGTTGACAATCATGATGTTCTGTGTTTCAGGTTTGGAATTTTAAAATAAATCTAATATACAGGATTTTTGTTTCATTGTGATCTTTTCCTTCCTTAATTTAAATTTAGTTGTGGTCTCTTGATTTTTAAGCTGGGTTGTTTTGTAGGTTTTTTCAAGCTCCATTAAGAGCTTAGAATATTGCACTTTTATTTATTTATCTGAAACATAATTTCCTATATATTATCCTCAATTCAAAAGGTTGACAAAGTCTCCAAAGATATACCACAGATCATTTAACCAGGATTTTAAATGAAAATAAAAGTGGTTTTAGCAGCATACAATAATTACAGATCTACATTTATCCTACAATATGTTAATGGGCAACTGATTAAGTTGCAGATGTCCTAGGAGTACTCAGTATTATTTATATATGCATCTGCATGAATTACAACTCCGGCTATTCCTCACTTCCAGCATAATGTTCCTCTATGTGTGGTTCTTATAAGTGAAGCACACTTGGCTATTTCATACTATATGTATCTTCTAGATTTATCTCTTGTCACTCTACAATTAGGTTGCAGTAAAATTGGTATTATATTTGCAGTGTCTAAATGATGCCACATACTTTAACTGAACCACAGATATAAATTACTCTGAACCAACTGAAAACAGAGTCTGGAAGAGGAAAGGGAAGGACAGGATTACCTTTGAAATTCCTCACATGCTATCTCTGACCTTTCCTATGTCAACATTTTGAAGGCACTTTCTCTGATTCCTCAAAGATAAGTAGCTCCACAAAGACAGAGCTGATGATCTCAAGACAGATCAGAGTAATATAGAGAAACATTTGAAATGTACTCAAAGGAAATCATACTTAAGCATTAATAATTTTCTGGGTTACATAATATTAAAATAGTTAGATGTAGTAAATTCCTACTTGTGATGTCCTCAGTATTTGAGTTTTAAGTACTCCCTCCAACCCTTGTGATACTAAGAAGCAGACAAATGACATATGGAGAAACACATAATTTCCCTCAGTGTCACTGCTATAAGGGATTGCAAAGACAGAAATCCAGACATTTCCTTCTCCAAAGCCTGGGGTGTAGCACTCAAATCATGTTGTATGAATATGGAAGGCTAAATTACATTGAGATTGAGTTCAAAGTTTGGGGAAACACTTTATTTGAAACAGCTATGATATCCTTTACCTACCATCACCCCTCATGGGACAACCATTAGCCTAATCTAGTTCCCCTCTACCTCACTTATAATAAATGTGAGAAAACCAGGAGCATAAGACTGGCACATCTGCATTAAATGAAGTCTCTATCTTTGGACAAATTAGTTACCCCTCAGAGCCTTATTTGCAAAGTGTGGACAGAAGCAGAGTATTCAGGGAGATTAAATGGAATTACATTTGTGGACTGTAGTCCATCTGCAATAATGATTTCCAACTTTCCCTCATTTCTACAATAGTCATCTTGTTGGTTTCTTGGGCTTTAGGTTATCTTCTGCCTCTAGTCTCCACTCATCTTCCATCATCATGCAGCTAGATTCTGGAATAGAAAGAGCCCTTGACCAGGAGTTGTTGGAGGGATACCTTTACTGAGTTTTGTGACACGCTAGTTCTCTATGCACTAGGTACAGAAACTCCTCTGTAGCAAATGAATTCATAGAGCTATTCTGGGCCACTTCCAGCAATCAAGAAACCAAGGGGACCAGGGATGAAGCAGTCTGAGGGCAGTAGTAGGAACTGGGGAGTGGTGATGCAGAAAGATGTAGTTTCCTCTACCATTCAGAACTCTCTAGGTTGCAAGAAGCAGAATCCAAATGAAAAGCACTAACAAAACAGGAATTTATTGGCTCATTAATTGAAGTCCATGTGTCACTAGATAGGGGCTCAAAGGATATTTTTAGGACTTAGTTTCTGTCTCCTAGGTCAGCTCTCTTTTAGCACAGATCTCAGAGAGGTTATTCCCCATTGGCTCAAAGTTGTCAATGGGGAATAACCATTGACTATAGTAGTTCTATCTATATACTTTCAATTCAGTGGAAAGAGTACACTCATCCCACACATGCCCATTCTTGACCCAACTGCCATGGCCAGGCAAATGGGATACACTTATTAGTTTAGATCCAAATCATATGCTCAACCCTGCTGCCAACTATTCAGTCCAGAGCAACATTATGTGTTAACTTGGTCCTGAATCACTTCTGCTCTAGAGTTAAGGATAGAGTCCCATTTGGGACAGAGGTAGGGGTTTCTACCAAAAATCAGAGATGCTAGATGTTGTCCACAATGCTAACCACTGGTTAAAGGCTAGAGAGGATTCCGTGGTACCTGGCCAGCTTCCTCATTAAGAAGACCATACACTTACAAGCAGAAATAGTACATGCAGAACTGACCTGAGGTAGAGAAGGCTTCTGTATTAAAGGACCTGAGAGAAGGCCGGCAGGCCAGGGCAGGGTTAGGGACTGGGAAATGGCTTGAAATAATGTTGGGAAGATAAGAGAAGCAAGATTATGAAAAGCCTTATAGGTTTTTAAAGAGTTTTGCTTTTAAGTACAATAGGATGTCATTGGAGAGTAAAAACGTTAATCTGGGGTATGTTTTTAAAAAGTCATTCTAATAGCTTTATAAAATTAGAGCAGGAAGGAGATATTTATTTTACTCAAAATTATGTCTCTTAAACTATTTAATTGCAGCTTTCCTGATGTATGACTCTAGGCACGTTACTTTTCTTAGGGCAAGAGAAAATACTTAGTTCTTAAAGTCTTATTCATATTCATTTCTAAAATACATATTTATTATAAGAAATATGGGAATACCTATGTCAATATATAATGTCCATGAATTATTTTCAATTATATTTGAGTACAGCAAACATCACATTACCTAATTATTCTAAAATAAAACAAATCAAACCTGAAACAAAAGTCCTTCCTATGACATTGTCCCTTGTCCTCTAACTTCCACACCCAGAGAAGGTACCCTAACAGCCTGAATGGAGGTTATTTGGTGAAAAGTACATGGGAATGTACCTTCCTAAGTCAGCTCAGGTGCTCCTCATCCCCAAAGCCTATGAGGGCCTTTTGGATGGCCATCAGCAGGGACACTATAGCAAGCAAATCTGTATAGCCTAGACACTGAGAGACATCAGAGAAGAAAGAAAAGAACCCTTTATCACTAACTATTTCAGGTTGGTAGAGCCTCAGGCTAGTGAAAATGAGCCAGCACTAATGGTTTTACTAATCAGAAACAGTGACCAAGATAAGATCTTAATTTTCTTTTCCCTAGACCTTGCAGTACTGTATCATATATTCATGAACTAATAATTTCATAGAATTATAGAACCATGCAAAGCAAGGGTTTGACTCCTCTTTTACCTAATAAAGAAGGAAAAATCCAGAGATGGGTAGATCCTTGATCAGGATCACACAGCAAGCTGAATCACCAATTAAAAAAAATTTTAATTTAAATTATATACTCCAGTTTCTTAGGATAAAAGGACTCTGCTTATATATTTGCATGATGCTTTCACAGTCATAATTCCATGTATCTTTTAATTTTAGAACAATATACCAATACAGGACCACTTTAAGCTAATTTCTCAACTTGGATTTCTTGGACCATGTAGGAGTATAAAGTTGTATCCCAAACATCTCAAAACTTGGTGGCTTAAAACAATAGTTACTTTTTGCTGGTAGTTAAAAACACTTAGGGGAGACTTTTTCCCACCTAAAGTCTACATCAAAATTAACAAGCCTACATTCCCTTGGATATGGAAAGATTTCTCTTTTCTAGTCTTCCCTTTGACCACAGAGATGGCATTTTGAGGGCCCCACACTTTGCAGGCTTCTCAGCTGTTACTCCTCACTCTACACAAAACCAAAGAGCTGTTCTCATAGAGCCCAGATACTCTTCTGGTTTCTATTTTCTTCCTGATTTTTGACCTATACAATTTGCTTTTACCTTATTTTTCCTTCTCTTATTTTACCTTATTTCTTTTACTGAATTTCAAGTATGCATTTGAAAGGCTATTTGGGCATCTGGGTGGCTCAGTCACTAGTTAAGCATCCAACTTTCGATTTTGGCTCAGGCCATGATTGGTCATGGGATGAGCCCCAGGTCAAGCCCATGACTGGCTCCCTGCTCAGTGGGGGTAGTCTGCTTAAGATTCTCTTTCTCCCTATCCCCTCCCCCCACAGCATGCCCACGTACACACACATGTGCATGCTCTCTCAAATCCTTAAAAATAAAGGCTCTCTATATTTAAATAAGTTTAGGTATTTTGTATTGAAAGGATTTATCATAATTTCAAATCTGCTCAAACAGTATCTATTTTCACTCTTTTTTTTAAAGAATTTGTTTATTTATTCATTCATGAGTGAGTGAGTGACAGAGAGAGAGAGAGGTAGAGAGAGAAGCAGGCTTCGTACAGGGAGCCTGATGGTGGACTTCTATCCCAGGACCCCAGGATCACGACCTGAGCCAAAGGCAGACACACAAACACTGAGCTACCCAGGTGCCCCTATTTTCACTCTATTTTAATACAACAATCATTACCAGAATCTACTGAACATACTGTGTAATTGAGTCTTTTTTTGGAAAGAAAAGTAGACACAGAAAGGTCATGACTGAGTTCTTCATGTTCACCTGAATTTAGAAATGCTTAGGAGGCTGGGCAAGAATCCTGAAGAATTTTGAAGAATCCCTAAGAACCTGGATTGGCCATTTTAAAGATCACAGGGAAAATGGTCTCCTAGTGGAAGAGTTAAGAAACAAAACTGCACAAGTCTCATCAAGTCTTATTGGAGTATACTTTGCCCCTCCACCCACCTCACAGAAATGGGCCCAGATCAGATACCTATTGCCCTATAACTTAAGAATTATTTTTTTTACTCACATTTCTGTGGATCACTATATTGGCTCAGTGGGGCAGTTATGCTGGTCTCATCTAGAGTCATTCAGGTGGCTACTATCATCAGGCACAGGCTCATACTGGCTAGTCTAAGATGGCATCACTCATAAGAATGGTAGACAGTCTTCCAGTCTACTAACCCTAACTCTTCACATGTGGGTAGGTTTCAGAATCAGCAAGCAAGAGGGGCAAGTGCCACCAATGAGTGTTTTTCAAGCCTCTGCTTGCTTTACATTCACTTATGTCCCACCAGCCAAAGCAAGACACATGACCAAACCCAGAGTCAGTGTGGGAGGAGACTTCATAGAAGTTCAAATACAGGCAGGTGTGATCCCCTATGGGGTGTTACTGAACCAATCTAGGTACCTCAGGGCCCAAGAGCTGAGCAATTGGTAGCTTTGCTTTATACAAGCAAGAGTTTGGTGGAAATCTGGATCCACCTGTATGTGATCTTAGATAAAGGATAAGGCTACCCTCTCTAGGCTTTAGTTCCATCACGGAGAATAAGTGTTTCATGGGATTGTTGTAAAGTTTAAATAATGTAGGTTTCTGCCCCAATATGCTTTAGTTGACCCTATCCAAAAAATTATTTTTGTACTGACCCTACCTCTGCCTCAAGATTTCACCTTGTTACAATCTCTCTCTTTTGCTGCTTTGAAATTGTTCATTAAAGGGAAATTCTGACTTAAAAAATCATATATGCTCTCTGTAAGATACAAATAAAGAGCAACATAGACTTCTATACAGCTGGAAATAGTGGCTCCTCTTCCTCTGTTCAGCCCTTTTTCATTCTGCACTACCCTCCTCAGTGAGGGTCCAGACTTCATATCAACTGCAACACACTGATAAAACCCAAATCTGCACATCCATTTCTATCCTCTCCCATTCAGACTCATTTGCCTACTGCCTGATATTCAGCTCTGCTTGGATATCCTAGAGCAGAGGTTCTCAATTGTTAGCATTTACCAGATTCACCTGGAAGGCATGTTAAAACCCTGATTGCTAGGACCCACCCCAGAGTTATAATCAAGTAGATTTGGGGTGGGATCTGAGAATTTGAATTTTTACTACATTCCCAGGTGATGCTGATAGTGCTGGCCTGAAGATCACACCAGTCTGAAGAACCACTAGCCTAGAAAGGCACTTCAGTTTAACTTGTGCAAAAACCAACCACTCCTCTTCCAAGACCTTCTTTCTGAATTTCATATAATGGGCAATGGCACTGATCCAGCTGACAAAACTATAAATGAATTGGAATTAAGGATGCTAAGCAGTGCAAGTATGGATCAAATTATTATGGTTACTCTTTCTTCCTGATTTCCCAAATGACTTCAGATCTTATCAATTTCATTGTCTATTGAACAGAACCACCTGGTGATAACCTCAAATACCTTTTACCTTTAAAATACTTTGTATCCTCATTTCCCATGATTGATGCAAAGGATAATGTAATTTTGTCATTCACCCAGCCAATTATAAGGTAGAGGAAACTAGTTTTGCCCCTGGAATCAAGGTGTTCAATAAAGTCTGTGGGTGAAGTATCATAAGATGCCAGGGAACAGATAGAAGGGCTCTTCTAAGTTTAAAGGTGAAGGTTGAACTAGGGAACCAATTTCTCCTGTCATTTCTTATAATTGTACTCTACCTTCTACCATATTGCAAGGGTTGTTACAGTGTTGACGGGGGGCTAACCCTCATACAAAGCTGATTCAGACTTACCTTTGCAAAATTAGGCTGGAGGCATCAGTGCTTTAATGCCTATGATGTCTAACCAAGAAAAAGTATACAAATCTCCCAGATTGCAGAAGCCAGATTTTTCTGTAAGTTTTCCAACTACAGAAAAGGGAGTCCTGGGTCTTTCTCAACTAGGGTATTTTACTAGTTTCTCCTTAACTATTCTCCTTGTCTCTACTTCACCTCCTCCAACTTATCTTCTCCTCAATCCTTCAGAGTGCGCCATCTAAAACCTGGGTGACAAAAGGTCACTCCCTTACTTTAGCATTCATAAGGCTAGTCCTTGCCTACAGGAAGGCACAGCCAACAGTTTATTGTTGAAGCGACGTTGGACCCAGGTTATGGAGGCCCAGTAATGCTATTTAAAGAATTCTGACTTTTATCCTGCAGACAATGGGAAGCCATAGAAGGTTTAGCAAAGGAATGACATGTAGGATTTATTGTTACCGTCTTCACTTTGATATTAGTGTAGGAAGCATTCCTGGGGTGGAAAGATGTGGCAGTAGCAGACCAGAGACAGGGAAGCTAGGCAGGAAGCTGTCTTGATAGTGAAAATAAGAGATGATGAAGAGGAACTGAGCAGTATCTACTTTTCAAGAAATGTTTTGGTGGTAGTAGTGGTGGTGGTTGAATATATGATCTAAGTTAGCAATTTTGAAACTATGTAAATCCCAGCTGATACTATTGTTGGGATGATGAAGATATAATAGCCGGCGTCTTCTCTGCCCTCTTGATTGAGATGAGATCATCCAAGGTTGCTAACGGTATTAGCATTTCATAAGCTGTTGGGAGAACTTGGGCCATGAGCTGAGGCTGAGCTTCCTAAGTCCCCCAACATCCAGGATTAAATCAAATGCATCACAGTGATCAGCATGGCCTTTGGGCTTGTCACACTTAACAGCATTTCCTACCTCTCTGTCCTGAGAATTAGATCTTCCCCATGGAGGCAATCATATGCATTTAACACTGGTATGATAAATTCTTTCTTATTTGGTTTTTAAAATTAAGAGAACTGAGCAAGGCAGCAATTCCAGATTGTGTGAGGAAATGTGATAATGATTGGCCTTGTGGGCTCTGGCTCATTTTCTCCCACCCCTGACTCCCATTCTACCTTGTTACTGGTGAGGTTCTTGGGCATCTAAAATCAGTACAGCTGGGCAGAAGAAGCTGCAGTTAAAAGTCCCATAGGACAATTTTTTGTTTTCCAGCACTTAAACTCTCAAGACAATTTTATAATATAAAATAAATTAGATTTAAAATATTAGCCCTAAAGCAATTGCAGAGCAAAAAATGTAAAAGAGAAAAAGCCACTAGAGTCCACAGAGGCCTCACCTATATACATATGTATTAAATATTGGACAATCTAAATCAGGGATAATAAATTCATAATAAATAATTAGGAATATAACAAATAAATCCCATAGTCCTATGTGGTTCATTCTTTGTACGATACAAACTATTTGAAATTTTACTAGGTATCTCAAAAAACTAGGTGTCAAAGGAAAATCTGCAATTTTTTTTTTAAAAAAGTATTCATGAAAGACACAGAGAGGGGCAGAGACATAGGCAGAAGTAGAAGGAGGCTCCCTGGGAGGAGCCTGATGCAGGACTTGATCCCAGGACTTCGGGATCACAACCTGAGCTGAAGGCAGACACTCAACCACTGAGCCACCCAGGTGCCCCTGCAATTTATTTAAAGTAAAAAATCTTGAAACTTCTCTCTCCTGGACTGCCTGTTTCAGTGTTCTCCACATAGAACACAGCCTGTCCTCAAATATTTCTCCTTCCCCCTTTCAATACCCAACCCTCAAACATGCTGGCTGCTATCATGTGCCCAGTCTCTCTGCTCCCCCACCTCCATCTCACCTCTCCCCCTCTCTAATTACCATTTCTTTTAGCTTATTATGCATTTCCTCTAGCTTCTCTGGTTTCTTTCATTTAGAACATTCTTCTGCTTTATTTTTTACCTGGATTCCGTACAACAAAGAAAATTCTTCTCAGAAGGAAAAAAGGCGGAAGGGGAGATCAAACAGTGATCATGTTTGACCCTCTTATACATTGATATTTTATCCCTGGTATAGGAGAAACCAAGAATATGAAATATATTGCTAATTGACTACATCAGAATTAAGCAGTGGTTAGGAACATGAGCTTCAGAATCAGAAAAGGCTGTGTTCAAATTCTGATTCTGCCATTTACTCCTTCCCTAGGCTTCAGTATCCACATATGCAAAATGGCAATAGAATGGGTGTCTTAGGATTGAAAATGATAATTCATGTAAAACATTCAATAAAGTTCCTAGAAACCTTTATTATAATTTTTGAATAATGAATGTTATGAATATTATAATTGTTCATATGAAAATTATGAATATTTTATGATTATTCATTATTATCTTGGGGGCAAAATGTCCACAGGGAACAGGAATTCAGTCTAGAACAGTCCTTCCCATTGGCACAAGACATTTAACAATCCAGAAAACAAGTTATTTTCCATCCTCAATGCTAGAGAAGTAAATGCCATGTTTCCCTTTGTCACCATTTTCTTATGGTCACAGACTCAGTACTGTTTCTTGTAACTCAATATACATCAGTGGATTGACTAATGGACTGTTGAAGCAGCAAATATCTCAGGGACACTGGATAAGAACCAATAGCAAAGAGCCTGAAAGTATGCCTGTTGATGGAATGTGTATGTCTTTGGTCACTTTCGGACCATCTCTGTCACAGTTGTTTGATTATGAATAACTCATATGTGTTGTCCTTCCCCATCAATTGGCAAAACAGGTTGTTCATTTGGTCTTTCATTCATTGGACATTTTTGAGTTCCCATTGTGTGCAAAACCTTTTGCTAGGTGAAGGACTCACATACAAAAGGGTAGGGTCCAAACATTAGTGAAGTCTTCTTCAGCAGGCCAGAGGTATCATAGACCAGTGCTTCTCCAATGTGAATATACTTACAAATAACCTAGGGATTTGTTAAAATGCAGGTTTTGATTTAGTAGCTCTGCAGTGGGGCCTGGAATTCCACATTTTTAATAAGCTCCCAGATGATACGTACACTGCACAATAAGTTTGCTACTCAAAGGTGTAATTCTCAGACCAGCTAGCATGTGTAGGTTGTCCATTTAAGGCCACAGGGCTGCCAATTAATCCAGTTGAATTAGCTCCCTTCTGTCATTTTGTGAAGATTCCCAAGCACGCATAGTTTATCTGATTGTATGTAACAGAGGGAGAATGCGTATGTGAGAATGGCTCTTATTGTAAGGAGGGAGGAACCCAATCGTATCAGGTTTGACTTTCTGAAAAACTTCCCCAAAACTCAGAAATGGTGAATTCCCAATTCTAAATATTTCCCTGTCTCTTCATGGGCTACCTTGCTAAGGAAGGCTAGAGGTGGAGGAAGACGGTGGGGAGAGCATGGATACCATACTGAAGCCAATTAGATGCAGAACCAGGCTCTGTCTCTTCCTAGCTAGGTCACTCAGCTCAAATTAGAAACGTCATGCTTTAATCTCTAAATCTCTAAAATGGGAATGCTTATCGCACTTACATCAGAGGCTTATTGTATTTCATAAGGTGACTTGCACAGAGCACCTAGCACAGTGTCTTCAGTGATCATTAAATGCTATGTGTCCTTATTATTGCTATTAATAAAACTGGGAGCCATGATAAATATTCTTTATCAGTGCTTTGTCAGAGGCACACTGGAGAAAGATAAGTCTAAATTAGAGCCCATACTCGGACTCATGTGGTTTAAAATCAGACCCGTAATGCTGTATGAGCACAGGTGTTTTGTAGTTTGGTTTCTCTGCTAACATGAGAAAAAAAAGATGATCAAAAAGAAGAGAGAGAAAACAATCACTATTTGAAAGTGAATGAAGGGCGCCCCCCTCCTCCCCAGCCCTCTTTTTTTTCCCTTACTTTGACATCTCAGTGTGTTTTTTTCTTTTAGCTGTGAGTTCTGGGATAGGTGATAACTGCCAGTAATAGGATTAGCATTGATTTCTTTAGCAAGAACAGAGATGTGGCAGTTCCAGCCATTTCCTGAACTGCCAGCTTTGAAATATCAAAAAATAGAGAGAGAGAGAGAGAGAGAGAGAGAGAGAGAGAGAAGAAAAAGAAAAGAAAGAAACGGGAAAAGAATGAAATCTGTGGCAGGGGGGAATACAGCTTTTAGAAAAAAGGAAGTGTGTGTGAATTTGCCCATGCATGTCTGTGTGTGTGGGCACATGGACACACATGTGCCCATAGAGGGACACAGGACTGCTCAGACACATGGAGATCATGTGAATGTTTTGTTGTTCCGTGATAAAGGATCAAAAGCTCTGTTTCTGTTCTGCTTCAAAAAAGGTTTTAACATTCATTTGGCTTTCTTTTTCTTTCACTTGTGAACACATTTACCAGCTGATCTTTCATAGTTATCCTTGAATCCTGACTTTTGTAACCTTGAAATTCAAACAAAGGAAAGAAGTGTCTCAGAGAAAGATGGCAGTGGGCCCCGCCAGACTCACACCCCCAGAACTCTATTTCTCTGAGACTAAGTTCACAGGAAACCAAAATAAAAGTCAGTTTCTCCAATTCTCAACCGAAGTGTCTCCTTTAAAATAGCTAGTGGAAGTCTTCACATCCCAGCCAGGGGGTTGAGTGTCTGCCTTCTTCCCCAAATGTGCCAAACACAAAGACAAACGGGATGAGACACAGCCCAGCAGTTTCTGGTGCTAAAAGCAAAGAGGAAGAAGCAGGGGGCAAAAAGTGGGCTTCCTTCATGCCTTTGAGCTACTTTGAAAGCACACCTAGTAAAGCAGTGTGAGGTCAACATATCAGGTCAATCACATAAGTTAGATTTCGAGGCTCAACAATTTAGAAATAAGAGATTTTCTGGAGGAAAGAAGTAGAGGAAAGGGTAGTGAGAGGTGGTTCTCTTTGATGTCTCCTTGGGTCGGATACATATCTAAATCAATACAAGTGGGGAGAAAAGAGAAACAAATCACTTTAAGGAGGAAACTCATTGAACCAGTTGATTGAGGATATTACTTAGCAAATTATTTTATCAATTATTAAATCGTTTATCGTAATTATCATTATCGGCTACCATTAACTGAATAAGAATTATGCATCAGGAACTGTATAAAGTCCCATCTATGTACTCATTCTTTTCATCTTCACAAAAGAAGATAAGAATAGACAAAAGAATGTCTATTTTACATCTTCAGATAAGGAAACTTAAGCTCAGATGAGTTAAGTGACGTGCCCAACATCACACAGCATCAAAGGAATGAAGCTTGTATTTAACCTTAAATCTAGATGATTCCAATGTCTAGCTTTAATGACACTATTAATTTAGTGTAGTCATCACCTTTCCTTTAAGGATATTAAATTTTTACTTGCTGAGAACTATCTAATGAGAGCCACTTCTCCATATTCATTTATTCATTCACTCACCATCCAATCGGCATTGCTGGGGTATCTGCTATATGTCATCCACAGATGTAGGCCACTTACTTCAAGGAAAAATCAGTCAAGGTCCCTGATGCAAAGTGTTTAGAGCCATGTGGAGGAGACTAAACCAAGGATAGCACAGAAGAGAAAATAACTTGGATAGTACTTTCACAAAGATAGAGTACTACCCAAACTTGGAGACTGAATATGAATGCATAGAATATATATGTCATAGTAAGCAATTTTTTTTGGCTGGCTCTAATCAGCAGCCTCAAAATTCCCAAAGAATAGAAATCCTATTGAGCCATGTATCATGTATACACAATACCTTAGCAACCAGTTGAAAAATTGAATATTAACTTAGATGGTTATTTTACCAATGCAAGTAATTATTTACTTGTTGCTTTTTCTTACTGAAACGAAGTTTAACAGTATATATACATTTTTCAAATAGCATGTATGCTTTCTAATGTTCTTCAAAAAAAGGATGGAAAATTAATAGAATGTATATTAATAAGTGTCTATTTATACGGATATATATGAAAATTTAAATCACTCATAATCTTACTACTCAGGGTTAACATCCTGTAGTATATTTCCTTCAAGTATATTTCCATACAGTTCCCTATTTCATTCACAGAACTAGATTTATAATAGGTATACTGCATTTAATGTTTTTAGCCACATTCCTCTCTTTACAATGAACCTTTAGCATTTTCCTAAGTGATTAAACATTCTCTGACAGTATAGTTTCTAATGGTTCTCTAAGATTCATCCACTCTATGCTCCATTCCATCTCTGGTCTGTAAAACATGTAGGTACTTACCTTTTTGTTTTTGTTGTATTGTAAATTACACTGCAACAGATATCCTTATATACAGATCCTTGTGTGCATCTATAATTATTTCCTAATGAATTCCTAATGATAAATTGTTTCCTAATCATAAAAACTTGAAATCATTTTAAAGTTCTTGATATATATTTCTAAATACAGCTTCAGAAATATAGAATGAATTTTCCTTCCCAAAAGCAGTGTGTAAGGATGCCCATTCTTGCATTCTCACCAATACCGGGTATTCCCATCTAAACCACTTTAAAAGTATTTCCCAATTGAGTAGGCAGAAAATTGTATCTTGTTTTTATTTGCTTATCACTGAATACTGATGAGGTTAGACATTTTTCATACATTTATTATCCTCTTGTATTTCTTCTTTTGTCATTTATTCATGTCCTGTGCCCATTTTTCAATTGCTGGGCTTATCTCTTTCTTATTGATTGGTAGGCGTTCCTTATAGATTAAGGATATTAACCCTTTGTTTGTCAGAAATGCTGACACAGACTTAAATACTAGCTCATGCACATGTTTTCTATTCTTTAAAGTTCAACTCTGACTTTCCCAAACCTAAATAAGCTAGCCACAGCCTGTGTCCTGACTCCAAAGTCCACAAACCCTATTCTTTCTGTAGCTTTCCTAGCCTGCACTTACAGCTCAGGAGCATATAATGATTTGCATTTAGTCTGCTAATTGTTTAATTTGTGCTAAGCTTGTCCCCATCCTACCCCTCCCAAACTGCTTGGAAAGTTTATTGAAGATAATAAACTATATAAAGCTTCTCTGTGTCTATCTCCTTGCTATCTCTATTACAGGTTTATCCCACTATCTGAAAGTAATGTTCGTATGATATCTTTCATAAACTGAAATAGTACAAAGTGAAGAAGCAATTACCATTAATTTATATGGAAAAATGGGGAGAGGGCATTCTCAGACCCAAAAAATAACCTCTCTTAAGCTCTTCTGATACCTCTGGATACATCTTGCTAACAAATGCACAAAATAAATGGGAATAAATCACACAAGCTAACAGACACAATTTAAGGTTATGGTAACTTGGTGCTGAGATGCTAAGTATAGCTCCTGGGGAATGAGTTTAGTGGTACCACTGTCGGTGCTCAGGATATAGGCTGCCTCTGTAACAGCTCAGGGCAAAACAAATACTGAATACTATTTTTTTTTATCTTTTTTCCATAAACACAAAAATCTTCTTTGAATTTCTTTCAGGTTAGTGAAAACAGGCACTAATGTAGGTCTTTCATAAAAGCGAAGTGGCATAACATGAACTTTCAAAAGCAAGGCATACCTGTATTTACCAAACAACCACTTATTTGTCTTCACCCTGTTTCCTCTCTAACCTAGATACCAGAGACCATGATTTCTAAACACTCTTTCAAAACCTTGTCTCTGATTTGTGCCTAATAGACAATTTTAAATTAGGATCTTTTAAGAATGGCACCAAGGCCATAAAAAATATAAGCATAGTCAATGTAAATGGAGCCTAACACTTCTTTCTTTGTTAGCATAAATTGGACCACCTGTGACTGCTCTGAAGCGATATGATAGAGGTTTTTCTCTCCTGTAGAGAAGGAGAAAGGAACAACTTGAAGATTGTGGCTTTTCATAAACTCTCTCTGATCCCCTTGTTATGGAGGTAAATAGAAGGAATAGGAGATGATGCTATTCATTCTGTCCCAATCACTCTGGATTGTGGTTGCCAAAAAATATACAGGACATTCAGCCAAATCTGAATTTCAGATAAAGGATGAATAACTTTTAATAGAAGTTTGTCCTATGCTTTTGAAGTTCAAATTTAAATGCATTGTATTTTTATTTGCTAAATCTGGCAACTCCTGGATAAAAGCCCACTGGGAACTAGGAACTTTATAGAAAGTGCCTACATCAACTTCTTCTCTGGTACAGATTTAAGAAGAGAATTTGACTGATGAGTGAGTACAAAGGCCATTTGAAATTTATGTATTGTATCTATCCACAAGACTAGATTTGAAATGCTCTTCCTTTATTAAAGGAGGAAACTTAAAAAAAAAAAAGTATCCTGAAGATCCAAAGAGAAGACTATAAAAATGATTTCCTGTAGGACCTAGAATACATTCCTAGAAAATTGTTCTGCATTCTTAATTGGATACAAGAAGATTGGCCCTCTATAGAACAGGAACAGAAACCCATGAGATACAAGTGAATCTGGAAGAGACCAAAAGGGAGATAGGTGGGGTAAGGAATTATTGAAAAGAGACCAAATATTAATTAGTACTAAAATCTCCTTTGACACAGTAAAAAATAAAACTACTTTTAAAATATTAAATCTTTCATGTAGGAGGAAAACTTAGGAAGCTCTCTTAAAATGTAGAGGAAATGGACAACAATAAAGAAAAAGGAGAAAATAAGTACTACTTTAAAGCTGGAGAGGAGATAAACAATCTTAGAGTTATAAATGTTTTAGAAATTATAGGACCAGACCTTATAAAAATAGGGTTGAAGATTTCAGTTTGGGTAAAGTGAAGAGGCACACACTATCTTGCTCTCCCAATGAATGTAGCTTTAAAACCTGGACAGAATAAATGATAAAGCTGTCTGAAAGCTGAAAATTAAATAGTAGCAAGCAGAAGAGAATTCAAAGTATCACTAAATGTTACCCTTTTTTCCCACCAATATTTTCCAACTTTATCTCAATGTAACCTCAAACCCAAAAGTTGGCACCTAGGTACAGAGAATGCTCAGGAATAGCTTTAGGAGTTCTGGCTTCAAGAATGGGAGATGGAACTCTTCATGCTCAGCTGGAGTATAATAATCCCAATTCTTTTTCCTTTGCTCCATTCTTGAGTACCCCATCCTCCAAACAAGCCCACAGTAGTAGCAGCAACAGAAGTCCTCAGGAGCCAAACTCTGAGGGGAGATTAAGTGTTTTCTATCAATGGGGCTGCTCACTTGCTCTCATACTCTTGCTCTTATGTGCTCACTTCTCTCTCTCTCTTTCTCTTTCTCTTTCTCTCCTGTCCTTGTCACTTGATTTTGGACATAGTAACAGAGGCAGCAGGCAGAGTAACTAATGCCCCCAGATTTCTGGATAGAAGGCTGAAAAGGGGAGCTGCAGGAAACAAAAAAGTATTTGGAAGATGGCAAAGGAGGAGCTTAGGAATGCAAACCCATAGTTATTTATACACTCCTGATTTCACCCTGATCATACTTGGGTCTAGTCCTAAATAGTGTACCAATATTTTGAAAACAAGTAAACTTACTGTCACTCAGCTTCCAGATTGGCCATTAGGTGGCATAACACATGGGCCAGAGTACTGCTAAGGCTCTGAAAATTTAACAGATACTGGAAACACTGCTCACAGAAAACAGATTGAAACCAGCAGCCTGAAGGTAACCAGGTCAATTTTCTGTTAAACAAAAATATCAATATTCTTCAGTCTTTAACAAGACTGAGTCTCATAGTAATCAAAATAACCAGGAAACAATGCAAAACTACTCAGCATGTGATAAACAAGGAAAGTATCACCTCACATGATACCACAACCAAAATGATACAGATGTTAGAATTATCTTACAATGACTTTGAGGTAACAAATTTTTTAAATGCTCAAAAAATATTATGGACAGAAACAAATGGAAAAATAAAAAGTATCAGCAAAGAAACATAAGACATGAAGAAGAAACAAATGGAAATTTTAGAATTTAAAAATAATATAAGTTAAATTTAAAACTCAATGGATTGACTCAATAGCAGAATGGAGATGAAAGACAAAATGATCACTAAACTTGATCACTAAACTTCAAAAGAAATCATCCAATCTTAAAAAAAAAAAAAAAAAGAGAGAGTAAAGTCTGAAAAAATAAATGAAAAGCACTTTGGGATCTGAGGGATAATAACAAAATGTCATCCAAGTCCTAGAAGAAGAGAAAGAGTACAGTGCTAACGAAGGAATCAAAGAGGACCAAAATAAATGGACAGACATACGATGTTCACGGATTGGAAGATTCAAATAGTAAAGCTCTCAATCCTTACCCAAATTAATCTACAGATTTAACATAATCCCAATAGTAGTCTTTGTATATACAGAGAAGCTGATTCTAAAATGTAGAAAGGCAAAGGAATCAGCAAAATTAAAACAATTTTTAAAAGAATAATACATTTTTTAGGACTCATACTAGTTAAGTTTTGCTATAAAAATATAGAAGTCAAGACAACATAAATTGGCAAAAGGATAGACTTATAAATCAATAAAACAGAATGAAGAGTCCAGAAAGACACTCATAAGTTGGCCAGTTACTCTAGTCTCACTTAACAAACTCTAAAAACAAGACCCTGTCACGTAGTGAGGGAACAATGAAACAATTAAAACGTCAATGATGCTAATGAAAAAGCCCCTTTGTGGGGACCTCGCTTCCCCACACCTCCTTAATCCCATCCCGCTGTCATTCATGCCACTTTGGGCTTTTCCCCAGTGTTTTCTTTATTTAAAAAATAAATTAAAAATAAAAATAAAAATAAAAATAAAAATAAAAATAAAAATAAAAATAAAAATAAAAATAAAATAAAATAAATAAAAATAAAAATAAAAATAAAAACAAGACCCAAAAGGATCAAACTGTGTTCTGAATCCCAGAACAAAATTCAGGAATATATCCAGCACCCAGCAAAGAAAAATTCATGATGGCCATCATCAGATCAAAAATTACCATGCATGAAGACTCCTGGGTGGCTCAGTTAAGCATCTGACTTTGGCTCAGTCATGATCTCAGGCTCCTGGAATCAAGCCCTCTGTTGGGCTCTCCACTCAACAGGGAGTATGCTTGTCCCTCTCCCTCTGCCCAGACCACTGCTCATGCTCTGTCTCTTTTTCAAATAAATAAAGAAAGAAAATATTAGAAAAAAAATACCATGCATGAGGGTACCTGGGTGGCTCAGTGGTTGAGCATCTGTTTTTGGCTCAGGTAATGATCCTGGGGTCCTGGGATTGAGTCCCATATCGGGGTCCCTGTGAGGAGCCTGTTTCTCCCTCTATGTCTCTGTCTCTCTCTGTGTGTCTCTCATAAATAAATAAAATCTTTAAAAAATGCCATGCATGTAAACAAACAGGAAAATACAATGAAATGTTCATCTACATCAAGTTGGTCACAGATATCAGTTAGCAGTCAAGTATATAAAAACAACTATTACAACTTTATTCTGTATGTTCAAAAACTTAAGTAGAAATATGAAAGAATTTTTTAAAAACCCAAATCAGATTTCTCCAGATAAAAATCACACAAATGCACACACACAGAAGGGATTAACAGCAGATTAGACACTGCAGAAGAAAAAAAATAGTAGACTTAGACAAAGCAATACAAACTATCCCAAATTAAGTACAAAGAGAAAACAATAATGAAAAAGAACAGAGCATCAGTGCACAGAACAATAAGTTCAAGAGTTTATTTATACATGTTATCGGAGTCCCTAAGGCAGAGATGAGAAAGAAAAAAAAGTTTAAATATATAATGGTTGAAAATTTCTACATTTGATGAAAGCCGTAAACTTACAGATTCAAAAGCTCAATGACCCCAAGGACAAAAAAAAAAAAAAAGAAAGAAAAGGAAAAAGAAAGAAATGAAGAAAACTAAACTAAGCCACACATAATCAAATGGCAGATAATAAAAAAAAAAAAAAAAAACAAATGGCAGATAATCAGTGATAAATAAAAGCCATAGAAATAGCCAGAGGAAAAAAAGAAATGTACAAAGGATTAAGATAAGATTACAGAATATTTCTTATCAGAAACAATACAAGCAAGAAGACAGATCAATCTGTGAAGTACTAAAGTAAAAAATTAATCTAGAATTCTCTACCCAGCAGATATATCTTACAAAAAACAAATTTGAAGGAGAAAAAAGGGGGAGAAATTGATGTTTTGAGAAAAGCTAAAAGAACTGATCACCAAGAGACTTGCACTACAGAAAAAAATTAAAAGAGATCCTTGACACTGGAGAAAAATGATACCGGATGGAAATAAGGATCTACACAAAGAAATAAAGAACATATATCCTTTTTTTAAAAGATTTTATTTATTTATTCATAAGTGACGCAGAGAGAGAGAGAGGCAGAGACGCAGGCAGAGAGAGAAGCAGGCTCCATGCAGGGAGCCCAATGTGGGACTCGATCCTGGGACTCCAGGATCATGCCCTGGGTGGAAGGCAGGTGCTAAACTGCTAAGACACCCAGGAATCCCAAGGACAAACATTATATGGTCTCATTCATTCAGGGAATATAAAAAATAGTGAAAGGGAATAAAGGGGAAAGGAGAGAAAATGAGTGGGAAATATCAGAGAGGGAGACAGAACAGGAGAGACTCCTAACTCTGGGAAACGAACAAGGGGTAGTGGAAGGGGAGGTGGGTGGGGGGATGGGGTGACTGGGTGACGGGCACTGAGGGGGCACTTGATGGGATGAGCACTGGGTGTTATACTATATGTTGGCAAATCGAACTTCAATTAAAAAATATACAAAAAATAAATAAAGAAATAACATATTTCCATTCAAACATTTGTATATAAATGTTCACAGTAGCTTTATTCATAAAGCTAAAAACTAGAAACAACTCATATGCCCATGGAAGATGAACAGATAAATACTTTCTGATATATCCATGCAATGAAATACTACTCAGTAATAAAATGAACAAAACATGCAACAACATGAACGAATCTCAAAATAATCATACTAAGTGAAAGAAGCAAGATAATAAAAGAGTAAATACTATATGATTACATTTACTTAAAATTGTAGGTAATATAGGGACAGAAAATCAATAGTTTACTAGAGATGGGGGCAGTGATATGGAGAGAAGTGAAATGGAAGAATTACAAGGAGGCAAAAAGAAACTTATGGGGGGCAATGAATAGATTTATTATTTTAATTGTGATGATGGTTTCATGAGTTTATGCATATATTTAACTTATCAAATTATAAACTTTAATTATGTGCAGTAAACTTTAAATATTGTATGTAAGTTAAACCTCAATAAATCTATTTTTAAATAGAGAGATCTGATATTTCCCATTGAGGGTGTTTCCTTATTCTTTCCTAGTTAGTAAAACACTGACATTGAGGATAATCAAAATTGGCATTAATGATGGAAGCATATCATCATGCAAGATCCCTGACAAATGGCTACTCTAAGGAATCCTGCTTTCTTGAAAGGTAGACATAAAATTTTTTATTCATATAAATTTTATTGCATGCCTATTTTTAGGCATGCAATCCTAATTCTATAAATAGAGGATTTTTTTAAACCAAATTCTTGGCTGAAATAAATCACCAGATAAATTAGGAAGCAAAACAAAAGTCTATACTTGTACTCTGAAACAAATTCATGATTAGGGTATTATTAGACTGATTCTACCTATGAGGAAATAGAGGCTAAGAGAGGCTGACATGGCACGTTAGCCCAGGATCACATAGGTAATAAAAGGCAGAGTCAGGACCATCGTACAGGCCTCATTTCTCTTATTTGGAGAATTGCCTATTTTCCAACCATTTTCCTAGAATTCATCCCTTATTTGTTTTCCCCCTCATCTCTTTTTTTTTTTTTTTTAATTTATTTATGATAGTCACAGAGAGAGAGAGAGAGAGGCAGAGACACAGGCAGAGGGAGAAGCAGGCTCCATGCACCGGGAGCCCGATGTGGGATTCGATCCCGGGTCTCCAGGATCGCGCCCTGGGCCAAAGGCAGGCGCCAAACCCCTGCGCCACCCAGGGATCCCTCCCCCTCATCTCTTAATTCCAACCCATCAGCAAGTCCTGTTGTAACCACTTCCACAATATACCCCAAGTCAATTCACTGCTCTCTGTCTCCACCACACAACCCCAGTTGCAAGCACCGTTATCTCTTGCCAGATGACTGCCTTTTGTCTATGATATGAGTGGCACATTTTCCCCTAATTTGTCATTGAACACCAATAAAAAATAAATTAAAAAAAATTTGTCATTTGTCTTTAAATGTGTTTATGTTTTGAGGTTTTCTTTCTTTCTATTCATATCAAGTGTTTTATTTTTACGTACTCAAATTTATCAGTTTCTTAATGGTTCATATGACTTCAAAACTTCAAGTCATATTTAGAAAGGCCTAACTCTCGATTTTGAATAAACAGACTTATATAAGCCTGAGTAAGATTTAGAAAGGGCATTACATCTGTGCTACCACCTCCAACACATACTTCATGTTTATCCCTGAAATTGGAAGTTTATGTACAGCTTAGAGTCTAAGTTGTCTTAACGCACAAAGCTGCTCCAAAGGAATATGCCTACTTTCCAATATCCCAACCCTCAAGTTAGACTTTAGGAAGCAATATTAAAAATCTAGTAGACCCTATAAAGTATGATTCTTTGTGTAAAAGGCAGCCATAATAAATCTTGACTTTTTAAGTATTTCAAACACATGAGTGCATAAGCATTTGTCTATACTGAGAAAAAATATCACTATTAAATATATAAATTTAAAACTTTCTAAAGTCATGAAAATAATAATATAGAGAAAAGGAAACATTATATATTGATCCAAACAAGCTATAAAATATGATATGGTTGGGGAAATGTGAATACTAATTATATATTTGATAATATTAAAGATTTTGATTAATTTAATTTTGGGGTGATTGTGATAATATGATTGTTTTAACTATTGGAGATATCTACTGAAATATGTATGGATAAAATGATATAATGTCTAGGATTTGCTTTAAAATAACCAAAGATATTTTTTATGGTAGGGATATATATGAAACAATACTGGCCATGAGTTAATATGAATCGAAGATGGGTGATGGGTTCCTGAAGATTTATTATATCATTGTCTCTACTTTTGGATGTGTTTGAAACTTTGCATAATATATTTTAGAGATAATATGTTAATTACATACATTAACTCCTTTTGGAATAAGATTTGTTCATGCATCTATGAGGCCTCACTGGAGGCTACTCTATTCCCAATCCCCTTCTTGCTTGACTCTGTACAAAGACTAGAACATGTGAATGTTCATTTTCCCAACATTCTTTGAAGCCAGGAGTTGCCATATGACACAACTTTGGACAAAGAGATGCAGCTGAAGGCTGCTGGGATTTCTCAGAAAATTTTTGCTCTTTTATATAAAAATAGACAGTGTAGCTGGCTTCCACCTCTCTTTTCCCATCTTTGAAGGGAACCTAAGTTCTGACTCAATGAAGCCAGATTATAACCATGGGAAAACTAAATTGAAATATAAGCACCAGGCCTTTTTTTCACTGAAACATTAAACCAAAACCATCAGCTACCCATCTTTGGGCACCTGAGACATCTATTTATGTTAAATGTAAATATTTTTTTAAATCACTATAAGTCAGGCTTCCTGTTACTTGCAACTAAATACCTTCCTAACTGATCCAATCTATTATAGAGATTTTCTTATATAATAAAATCTCTGGCCTCCACAATGAAGCAATGCTAATATCTATTGCTACTAAACAATTTCACTAATTTGAATTGAATAACAAAGTTTAAAATTAAAAAAAAGAAACTCTACTCCTACTCTCTAAACCTAGTTGGATCATCTCACCAAGTATCTTAAAGCTATTTAAAAGTTTTAAAGTAATCATTTCAAAGTGAAATGAATTATTAATCAATATATTCATTAATTAATGGCTAATTAATGATATATTATTTTCCTGGCCCTAATTTCATCACTGCCAATTGTACTTTTATTTAAGCTCTTGGCTTCAGGGTGTCACAAATCCCAGCCTCCTTTAGATAGATGGTAAATGTGCATGTGTCAAAGGCTCTGAGGAGATGTCAGACAGGATACAGTCCCACAGCCAAAACAGCTCTTCTTCCCCTACAGCCAGCTAACACCTATTGTCAAACCTTCATCCCCTTCAAGAAGTACCCCCAAATTAGGCAAGATGAAAGACTGTACATCTATCCCATATTCAACCAGTTCCAGCTTGTGTTTAAACTGAATCTTAGGTACAGGTCAAAACTAAATATCATCCAGTATTCATGGGAATGAAGAGCAATTATCAATTTATTGGCACCTATTTTCACTTAAAGGTTAAACATCTGTACCTTTCAGCTAAGATGGTCTGACTTAATTAAAGGCAAAAGTACTATGATAAATACCCATTAGAGTATCTAGTAGATTAGTAGGCACTTAATAAATGTTTGGTAATTAATTAATTAGGTAGTTAATAGCCATTTAGAGTACACAATAAATTGTATTTCACATCAGGAGCTCCAAGTTTGTGAATGCTGCTATACAAATATAACCTGTTTTCAAAATACAAAATATATGTATGATTATCCTTCCTAAAATCAGCAATACATCATTCTCTGGTGATATATCTAGAAACAACTTCATTTATTCATTCATTTCTACATAATAAAATGACTATTCTTTATATTAGGTCATGTTTCACCTCCATCAACTCTTAGCATAGCACACTGTTTTCAGTAATAGTGAGGACACCCAGCACAATCAACACAAGCTAGATAAATAAATGACATCCTGGCAACAAACTCTGTAGACTGTCTGGATTAGAATCCTGACTCCAGCGTGTCCTTCTATGTAACAAATTTCTTAACCTCCTTCTGCCTTGATTTCTTCATCCGTAAAATAGGGATGATGATGATGATGATCATAGTATCTACCTATAGGATTATAGTGAGGACTGTGTGCTGATAGGTACTACATGTCCAATAAATATTATGCCCAGTTAACTGATTCTAGTCATTGCATCACGATAAAATGTATTAACTTCTGATCTGTTACAGCAAATTCACAGGACATTACAGTAGCAATTATTAGTCACTACAGTTTATAGGCAACTGTGTCCAGGTGATCTCGCCCTACTAGGCGTAGCCATTATAATACAACATAGCCCTCTAAGGGGCCCAACACATGATTTATCCATGCCAACATCTGTGAGTGTGCATCACAACCCAGCTGGTGTAGAACAGGGTAGAACTTGCAATGAGATTGGTCTGGATTTAGTTCAGCTGGATGAACTAACTGTATTTAGGGGAAATCACTGCTCCTCACAGAATCTCTGTTTCTTCATTTATAAAGTAGAAATAATATATCTACCTTCTTATAGAGGACTAAATGGCATAACCTAAAGAATATCTTTCAAATGTAAAGTGTGTTGTATGCTGGGTACTATTATTCATCTTTGTATCACCAGCTTCATTAATCCAAAATATGCTTAGTTCATTTCTGACTGCTCCAGACACTGTGCTAAGCTCTAGGGACATGGAAATAAATAACATACAGTAGCCAGAGGTGAAAATATATTTGTTTGATATATTATTTGTTAACTGATCAATTAACATTGCTAAAAAATATCTGGACTAGAGAACTTAGCCTCAACTTGAGATAGATACAAGATACCATATTGCATTTTATCATAACAGACATGTGTCTTTCTCTCTGCGCCCTCCTGGTAAGCATTTACATCTATCATAGCATTGAAACACTCGACTATAATTGAGTTTACTTCCCATAAAGTCCCCCTTCTAGACTGTGAGCTTCTTGAGGGTAGGACCTATGGAGTTTTTTAATGCAGAGCATTGCATAAAGTATGCACTTAGAAAATTTTTTTTAGTAGTTAAGAATGACCAATTGCCTTTGGGTATTGAGGAGAAAAAAATGTCACCATTCAGTCAAATCCTTTCAACCAGAAACCTCATGAATGTATTTTTTTTTTTTGTACTAGTACTGGGTGTACACCACTTCTCTCTATGTACACAAGTATACCCATTTCACATGGATGGCTAATGGATCAGCCTTTGCTGGGGACATTACATTTTAAAATACTCCATAGCCATTTAGTAAACGACAACTTCTGATGTCCTAAGCTTTCAGAAAGAGTTAATGTACCTCAAAAAAAAAATTATAATCAGTGTAACTTTCCAACCAGTAAAATCAAGCCTCTTATATTCTATTTAATTTCCTAGGAGTTTTTATATACATATATATGTTCAACATACATAGCCCCTCACACATATACCAGCACTATATATTTTTTTACAACATAGGGTTTTCTAGGATTGAGTAGTTTTAAACAACAGTATTTTATTATTTTAAGCACACCCACTGTGGAAACATTCTCAGGGCTCACTGCTTCTGCTATTGGAACATTTGTTTTTTATTCTGAATATTTCAGCACATCTATTTACCTGGCACTATATTTAGTACCACAGTGCCAAGATGGCATATATAAAGATTCAATTGCAATTCCCATCTGATGTCCCTTCCCTCTCCTTTTTACCCCCTTTTTTATGTCCACACTCTGAATTCAGCACAAAGTTGGTGTGTTTAATTTAAAAAGAAGTAAAACGCTCCAGGAGACGCCTCAGACCACTGCAAATCACCTACTTTATAGAGGCAGTAAAATTGTGTATCGGATTAGAAGTGATGCTGATCTGAAATTTATGATAACTTTTAATGGCATTATAATTTTTTTCCCTGTGCGCTCCATAACTGCGTCGTTTCGATGCACAGTGCAGTGAGATGAAATTTGTAAGGGAAGAACATTACCCAGGCAAGCCCAGGGAAAAAAAAAAGTCAGCGGAATAATGCAACAGCCCCACACGAGTGGATGGAAGCTATTCTTTCTGTGCACCATGTAGAGGCACAAACTCCCAAATGACCCTTTGAAAACTAAAGGCAACCCAGAGTACAGATTTGTGATACAAGAAATGTGGTAGGAGCAACCTCTTAAGAAAGCAGGTGTAGGTGGCTTCCTCATACCACCTCACCACTTTGGGGACTCTTCATGTGCCTTGGCTGAGAGAGGACACTTGGGTGTCCTGAAATAGTTTTCTAGAACAAAAAGCTTTTCCCTACATGGAGTCTGTTGTCTGGTTTTCCCTGGGACAGCTCAACACCCCACTGGTTCCAAAAAGCATGAGTGGGGCACTCTTGGTATTACAGGCTGAAAGACTTGTGAAGTCCTAAGAAGTTTGCAACTAAGAAACTGGCAAAAGAGATGAAGAACTCAAAGGGAGAGAGAAAGATGGTAAAAATTCCAAAAGTCATGTTTAGGTTACATTCTAACTGGAAATATGAGAGAAAAACCTCTCCAGGAAACCCACCAGAGACAAACGAGAAGACTTCTTTTCAATACCACATCTCCTCCTCAATTCTTTTCTTCAGGGGTAATCCAGCCTCTGTTCAAATATTTTCAAGGACAAAGGGCTTATTACCAATTGAAGCAGTTCATGAATTCATTGAACAATGTATTTGGTATAGTGTGGGCACTATATGCTATGTTATTTTTTATTGTACATAATCTCTTGCCCACACCCTAGGAAGCTACGTTATTCCTGACCCATTTCCCAGAGAATTAGAATAAAAGGAAACAAAGAAACTTAATGGCCATCCATTCCAACCTCTTTATTTTACAGAGTGAAGCGAAACTGAGATCCAGAGGGGGAAGTCAGTCATCTAAGGTCACGTAATTTATTCATTACAAAACCTGAGTTAAAATCCCACATCCAATTCCCTATCATATACTCCTGCAGGTGAACCATGATGCTTTTTCTTCACAAATCATACACATCATCCTTCCAAGTGCCCAACTTCCTAAGCTTATGTTTCTCTCTTCTATCTACTCTGGCTAAAATGCTCTATAGCAAGCTTGTGGGTCTTTAATCAAATACAGCCTTGGAATGTGTCCTTGGTCATCATCCATGAGTTCTTAGGTAGGTTAGGAAGACAAATCCTTCTCTTGAATATCATCCATAATCTATTCTTCACTGACTATGAACTTGTCTTTTAACAGACTAACAGGGAAGAAGAAAATTCTCTCTCTACTCAAGACTTTAAACTTCGTATCCAAAACTGAAAATCATTTAGAAGCCCCATTTCTCCTTTTCTCTTCCCAAAATCTCTCCCTTCTTCCCTACTTCTACTTAGTGCTTCTCTTCATTTGTAATATTACTTGTTCTGAGACTTAAAACACTACTCCATATAGGGCTGACCCTCTCTTACAGGTCTAAACTGTGACATTTCTATTACTGTTTTTAGTATCCATCACAGGTTTCCTTCTGCTGCAATATTTGCTTTTATGTCCTTTCAACCTTGAGCTCCTTGAAGGCAAAGTTGCTATCTCATTTACTTTTGTCTCCCTAGTCCTGACACACAATGGATGCTAACTCCATATTTTTGAAGAAGGTATGCAAATCAGCAAAACTGAGTGTTTTCAGTCTTGTAGTCTATTTTGCCATGTTTTAAGTTTATGATCCCAGATGGCATCCCACCTCTGACTGAACCATACTTGGTTGCCTATGTCATTGCCTTCCTTCTTCTCCCAACCTGCAAGATACTCCTCTTTCCTGGGGGATTATCTGCATTCCTATCACCCCCACCCCATGTGACTCGAGAAACACAGATTCACCCTCTGTGTGAAGAATCTCATACTTGTGTAGCTCTAATGATGCAGAAATTCTCCTTTCTCCATGGTGTCATATGTCACCACCAAAATGTTGATTTCCTTTCATTTTTATGGACTCTTTCTTTTTAACTTTCTTATTCAATTTTATCTACCATCCCCTCTCGGAAGCCATTATTCACCCCTTCAATACTCTACTACAGAAAGATGTTCTCTAGCAGTGAGGCCAACTTGGATGACTCACAGCAGATGTAATTGGTGAGCAAAATGCAGTCAGACTGGTTTAATCCACTTGCCAACTCTGTGACCTTCAGTAACCTCCTTAAATTCTCTGTGCCTTAGTTCCTTTTCTGTAAAGTGTCTCGTAGGGCTGCTGTGAGCATTAAATAATGCATGTAAAACAGCACTTGGTATACAATTGGTATATGATTGCAAAATAATTGTTTGCTCTCATTGTTATTCTAAACAAAGGCAACTCAAAGGCAGTACACATCCTGCTGATGCCCACACCCTCTTTTAAGCTCCACATAAATCCCAGATACTTTAATAAACATATGTTGTACACAACTTTTTTTTAGTCTTCTTGTCTCCTCCTTGTCCACTTGACTGCCATCATCTTCTAACTGCTGGGAAAGCCCTTGCCCAACAGAAAGTAACCTTCTGAGTCTGCCCAAGAGGAAAATCAAAGTCACACAAGGAGGGAAAAAGAGCCCCACATTAGAAGAGACATTTAAAAGAGAGTAGTCATGTTGACATTAGAGATCTCCCCAAGTTCAATCTCTACCACCTCTCTGCAGGCCCTGGATTTGAGCAGAACTGACCTGCCAGGCTGCTTAGCATTTCTTCCAAGTGACATGAAACCTCAAAGCTAAAAACTGTAGTGTCCATGCCCTTATGCTCTACTCTGGAGACTTAGGTTAATGATGAGCCATTACCTTGGGTTTACTCTAAATCACTCCTCTTGACCTAATTATATGCCAAGGGGGAAATCCAATGTATTTGATCAAGTCTTGCTAGTATTTTCCTTGTCTAATTCCATTAGTCTCATTGATACAAAAGGTTCCTAAAGCAATTAAAGCAAGTGCTGTCCCCTGAGAGCTCTGGGATGAATATCTCTTCCCTACTCTTCTCAGAACCTGGTTTCCCATGGTGAATAGCATAGGCAGGGCTGGGCAGAGGACACCGCATACAGGAATGGTGTCTGTTGGTGCCAACAAATTAGAATCTGACGTCACTTCAATTAATGATCATCAGAAACTAAAGTATATCAGCTGAGAAATGTGGAGGGAGGCCTGCCGTATTCTTGGTGAGATCATTTTTCACAACTCTTTCTCCCAGATGTTCATTTCACAAACTATATACATTTCATTCAGTCTTACTACAATTTATTTACCTAGAGCTTCAGTGACCCACAAAATGCCTTCAAAGTCATTGGACCATTTCAGAAGCTTCTAGTAGCCCATTAGAAATGTCAGTGCACACTCAACAAGCAGCCAGATCCAAATATGCTGAAGCTTAACCTCATTAAAATGTTTCTACGACACAGGGTCAAACTTATCTTGCCACGGACTCCCTTCCTCTCGCCAATCGCTGAGAAACCATTTTCTTTCTAATTAATTTCATCTAGATGAAACCTGCACAAATGTCAGTGCAACAAATTAAGACTTATTGATTATTGGCTTTTTAAAAATAGTTAATGGTTCTGTCCAAAGATGGAATATTTTAGGGACATCAGCAAGACATTTTAGCTTAGGCTGATTTTGTTTTTTTGAACAATGAAAATAATGTTGTAAGCATCTTCCATAACCTCATTGTTCATTTTCCCCCTAAAACTTTATTCTTTTTTATAGTCACAAAATATAAATAGCTAGGAAACCACATCTTAGAATTTGCTGGAAGAACAAGTGCTACTCATTTATATTTCATAAATGCTGCTCTGCAGCTTATCCATCTTGTTTCCCCCTTTTTCTCTCCCTTTAAACATTGTAGAATGTTAAGTTTGTTCACCATGATTGTTGATAGGAAAAAGGTGGGGAAAAAAGTTAAAAATGAGATAAAACTCTCCTTATCAGAAACCTTGTTTGTTTCTTTCTTTCTTTTAAGGTTGATGCTGGAAAAAGGTTTCTGGTATACTGCTAACCTCTCACCAAGCCTTACTGAATCCTACTACATGCTAAGGTAAAGGTCAGAAGGGAATGCTGGCCCTTTAACTACTTCTTTCAAGAGGATATAGTCTAGTTCAGAATATCTACATGCATGTAAAAAACTGACCTACAAAGTTTTTCTCCTTTTCTTAAAGATTTTGTTTATTTATTTATTTATTTATTTATTTATTTATTTATTTGAGAGAGAGAATGAGTGAGGGGAGGGGCAAAGAGAAAGGGAGAGAATCTCAAGCAGACTCTGTGCTGAGCAAAGAGCCTGATGCAGGGGTCGATCTCAAAACCCTGATATCATGGCCTGAGCTGAAACCAAGAGTCAAATGCTTAACTTATTGAGTCATCCAGGTACCTCAAAGCTTTCAGAACTATACATGTGGTTGAACTCAAATGTAGTACATCATTTGGTTTACAAACTTACTGTAAAATACCATGGGCACTTTTATAGGTAGAAAAAATGAGCAAAGAGAAATGAATTGCACTAAAGATAACATTGGCAGCAGGAACTACAATCAAGCTTCCAGTTTTAAAGTACTTAAAGGAGACCATTCATTAACATGCTATCCAGCTCATTAGGAGCTTTTATTTTACCAATTAAGCACATCCAAGGTCTATAAGTAAGGCATCCTAAAAGAGTAGAAATCAGGTACAGCCTGTACACAGGCAAATTGCTTCTAGGGAAGAGATTTATAACAAATCTTTTTTCTTCCATCCTACTCAAATGGTTCAATTTGTCAGGGAATATCTGAGTACAATTACTTTCTATATTCACTTTGAGAGTGTAAGTGTTTAGTCTTCATCTATCAGAACCCATCCATGAAAGGTTCATAGATCCCATTTAGTCCAGCCCATCATTTTACAGAAAATAATTGAAGCTCAGAGAAGTAATGTGTGCAAGATTATGTAATATGAAGGAATATTCATATGTGTGTGTTAAGGTGTGTATGCATGAAAGGATTTTTATCTTACTATTTAAAACAGCGATATGCTATCATTTTACCCAGCATTACATATCAATTAAAGGTAAGCATGGATATTTTGGAAAAGGTGCCGAGCTAGGTGACATCAATAACCAGAGAGCTAGCAAACTCAATGTAGGAAGAGAGTTAAGGAGAAGTCATCATATTCAACCTGGGCCTGAAAAGACCAGAGGATGTAAGGTCTACAGGAAGGCATGTCCACAGCCTAAAACAGAGACGTCTCAGCTGAGGTGTGACAAACATCAGCCAACTTAACTTTACTTAACTAATATTACTCAAGGCAAACTTAAGACACATTATATCTTGAGCCAGATAAAAGAATAAAACCTAGTGAGCCCTTCATGGAGGTCTTTCATCTCAGAGAAGACTTTAGAAATGAAGACTTGGGACAGAAGTAAAGAATCTGATGACTACATCACTTCAACAGGGGATTGGACCAGTTGACCTTGAAGTCCCAGGCAGCTCTAAAGAACTTCAATTGTGATTTATTTTTATGTTTGTATTTATGTTCTGTCAACAACCCCATAAGCTCTGGGGCTGCTTTAATGAATAAATGATAAGTTTAAAAATGATAATGGTGTCATCAGGAGCAGAAACCAGTGCTGGTTTATGGCTAGGTCTTAATCTATGCCACTGAATTGGACACAAAGGACAGGTTCTCTCATTTCGATTTGTCATGGCCAGCAAATGTGGGAGCCTCAGCCTTCACCTCAGGCAAAGCAGGCTTCACTAGTTGTGCTAGCTCAAAACAGCCAAATCTCTTGTTCACATCCTTATTTGTCACCCTTTAGACATGGTATACATCATACAAACAATACGTCTTTTTAGTAAGTATATAGTAAGGTGTAGGAACAGAACTATTGGCCGAAGGAAGGGAACTGATATCAAATATCTTGACAAAACATTCATGATAGTTTCTCTTGACATTTTAAAACCAAAACAGGTTCAAATTCACCTGCTATATAAGTACTGACAAAAAGACAGTAGGTTTGCCATAAACAAAAATTCATTCAATTTTCGAAGAGTATGCTCTGGAATGATGCTAGGCTCAGTTGTACCAACATGCTGACTATTCATATGAGCCCTATTATCAGAAAAGGTATTTGCTATCAATTCCTTTCCCTGGGTCAATAATTCCATCCTGTACCTACTATACTTTTGCTAAAAAGATGCAATTTGTATAATGCAGACAATCTCTAAAAGGAGACAAATAAAAATGTGAACAAGAGATTTGGCCATTCTGAAACAACACAGCTAATCAGTGGTACTAACAAGATATAATCCATAAGAATAGTGATAGAGAAATGTGTTTTTCTGGTATTTAATTCACCAAATTATGAAAAATAGATAACATCCAGGCAATAAGCAGGAAAGGAAGACACACTAATTAAACACAACACCACCATTATCTCTGATTTGAAAAAGAGGATAAAACTAATACACAAACCTGTGTGAGCAATCTTAAAATGAAGATGAGATACAGAAGTACCTCATAAGGCTTTTCAAGGTGATATATATTGGTATCTTATAAATGTTAAGTTTGTCATAGGCCAATGGCTATATTTTGTCCTTAGTATGAATTAGTAATTTAGGTATTTGTGCTGAATAGAACCAGAAGTCCCCTCATTGGGAGCAAGTCAAAGAGGTGGAGTATATATTTTTCAAGGTCTTTTGCTCTTTCTGTGTAGTTTGCTGAAGAATACTAGGGAGCTATGCATGAGGCTTATGTAAACAACATATGCTAATAGCGGTTGGGAACAGGATATACATAGAGAAGTCAGGAATGGTGGAGACTGGGTAAAACTTATTGCAGTTTCACCATCTCATAAGACTCTATTTTAAGCCAACTTTAAATTATGTTTGGATTGTCCATCACTCTAGACAGTCTGGATCAATGTCTTTCCCACTGGTAAGGAATAGCACTTGAGAGCTGGTATAAGCCTATGTGACCAACCACCTGGTTCCCAAAGCTGAATGTCAGCCCTTCATGCCAGTTACAAGAGTCAATGGGAGCTGCAGAGGAAGATAACGTGAGAGGAGCTGCACCTGCAGCCACCAATTCCTGGAATAGAGACCTCCCCCTTCACTCACAATCGTTGTTGTAGCCACACTGCTCATTAGCCAACTATGATAAATTTCTGTTTGTTATTTATCAGTATTTTATTTGGGGAGGGAAAAGGGGATTTGTTTATTTTTTGGTGATAAACCTTGTCATGAAATAGCATTAACTGCATTCGTTACGATGCTTTTGGTGTCACAAGAAACAGAACATTGAATCCAAATTGGCTTAGGCAAGAAGGGAATTTGTTGGTCCAATAACTGAAAAAAATATGAGTTCAAATATGGTGTGGCTCTGTGGCTCAAATAATCACTAAGATATTTTTCTCTCTTACCTTCTCATGGCTCTGCAGTTGGATTCCATTTTGGAATGGCTTTTCTCTGTAGTGGCAAGATGCTTAGTACAGCTTCAGTCTTACCTCTTCTTGGGTTCGAGTTAAGTGAAAAAAACAGCAGGAGCAGCAAAATTCTCATTGAGTCCCATTGGCTTTAATTGGGTCATGTGCCCATCCCTGAACCAGTCACGGTGGCTGGGGAAAGGCAATGCACTGATTGGCTGAGACTGAGCCAAAGGTCTACCCAGGACTTGGACTGATATTGGTTCTAACACAATATACACTGTTTTGGACAGAGAGTGTGGTTTTCTGTGGTTTCCCACAGAAAAATCCAGATACTAGGGGAAAAAAATGCATATGAGACTGCAAAACATTGCATGTCCAATATATCAAATCTTACCTACTAAATTCTAGGCTCACTGGGAATAGAGGCTATGTCTCGTATTTCTCTGGGTCAGTCACAATGCCTAGTTTACAAATAACAGGTATTCGATAAGCATGTAATAATTGATCTACAGATTCATCAAATTGAGAAACATAACATTAAAAATCACTCTGGCTTTTGCTCAAACCTTTCTACTACTTAACAATGGCTGTACTTCATTCAAGAAAACTAGAGTTTCCAGTGCTATCTTTACTCACAGAACTATCTTTTACTTGACAAATGAACAATGCCGTGACTGAATTGTGAAATATTACTAATAATAACAATCCTCAACAGTACTATACTAAAATATCTCAAGTAAACTTCATGACAGCCCTGTGAGGAAAATATTATTATACCTATTTTACAGATATAGAAAATACGGTTCGAAAAAGTCAAATGACCTACCCAAAATAACAAAGCTAGTAAGTGACAGAGCTAGAATTGGAACCAAATCAGATCATGTTTCAAAGCCCAGTTTAGTTGCCACCACCTTCTAGAAGCATTACAACTGGAATCAGTCAACTCCTCCACAGTATTTGATGTATCTCTTACAGCCCTTATTTTGTTCTGATTTGGGTAATGGTTTACATACCTGTCTCCTAGTTAATTCTGATAGTCTTAGCATCTCTGGGGACAACAGCAGAATGTAGACACCAGAAAGATAGGGAAAAAAAAACAGCAAGATAGGCTAGGAGCCAGATGAAGGACATCTCCTGAACCACTTGCTGTCCCAGCACCTACTGTTTCTCCTTCCACTGAGGCAGAGGCAGGACCTGGTTTCAAACCAGTCTTCCCAGATGAGCTCTCCACCACCTGATAAACTTTCCCAAATGGGAACCTTTCAGCATGCCATTCTCCAACTCAAACTCTTCATTCAGGTAAAACTTGATTTACAAAAAGTATGGCTTTAGTTTGTTGATTTAGGGTTTTTAAAATATTTCATTAAGGTATTATTTATCTCGATTACTGAGGATTTTGCCACCCTCTTAAATTTTGCACATGAGACAGATGCCTTCCTTTCCTCACCATTCCTGACCGTGCTTCAGGAGATCCCTATTACCCATAGAACAAAACCTGCAACACTTTGCATGACGTTCAGGTCTTCTACCAAATGACTTATATTTACCCTTCTTTTTTTTTTTTTTTTTTTTTTTTTTTTTACATTTACCCTTCTAACTTGATTTCCAGTCTCTACTCCAACACACTAACCATTTTACTCATCATTCTTCTCTCCTCTTTCCTGCTCTGTGCAATGGCTCCCCAACACAGAAGACTTTAATCTATCCTTTCCTTCAAAGGCCACCTCCTAACCCTTTACTGATGCCCCTCCCTCTCCTTGGGCCAGCTTTCACATTGGCTCAGGTGTCCTGTGAGCCTGCCTGAATTCAGGAACAACATTTTAAAGCGTGAAGACCAAATCATTGCCATTCCTCACTCCCACAGCTACTACTGGGCAACAAAGTTAATGCTCAATAAATCAACTCCTTTGTTTGATGTTTCAACAGACTCTAGTTTATTTCCATCTGCCAGATAGATTATTCCTTGGGCCATGGCTCACTGAGCCAGGGAAGTCTTCTTCCTAGACTTCACATTGAAGCTCCTCAGAAGATAGGAAGATGGACTTCTGAGGTAGCAAAACAAAGAGCCACTTCTCTCAGAACCTGGGCTTGGGCTCAGGGCCCCTCAGGAAATTATGGGACTAGCACTTACTCTGATTTTGCTTCTCATATAATCTTGAGTCTTAAAGACTACTCACCCCAAACAAAGCTCGGATGGTTCTCATTCAGCTCAAAATAGAGAATGAAAACACTTTTCAGGGAAAACCTGTCAGGCTAAAAAAACAAAGTTTTAAATAAATATTTGGATCTAAAAAGAATCATTCTTTACATATAACTGGCTGGCCTTACTTATTTTTAAATGTGTGATCAAACTGAAAAATGGATATTTTTCCAGAGAAATATCATTTGCCACGTTTAGCCCCAATTATTTATTTACTAAGTGAATATTTATTTATTGTTTACCATAGTCTAAGTGTCATAGGGATAGTGTCATAATCAAGAAAGACATGGTCCCTGGCCTCTTAACTTTACCATACATTTTATTATTTATGAGAATTGTTACAAAATACTTTGGAGTTCTTTAAATCAACAAGTAACTATTGAGCATATGATAAATACATAATCTAGATATGTGGGATACACTGGTGAATAAAACAGACAAATTCCCTTCCCTCCAAGAGTTTATAGTCTAGCTGAGTTCAATAGACAATAAACATAATAAATACAAACTGTATCAGGAGAACTAACTGCTACAGAAGAAAGAAAAAGTCAAGCAAGATAGGAACATGTCTGGAGCGTTTGAAAAACCCAATCATAGCTGGAGTGTGGTAAGGGAGATATTAAAAATAAGATGAGAGAAGTAAGAGGGCAGATTGTGCAGCCATGTGGGTCACCGAAAAGACTTTGGCCTTTACTCTGTGTGGAAAGAATTGCTGAGAGTTTTGAGTGGAGGGATGACATGATGTGACTGTATACTAAAAGTATCCCTCTGGCTACTATCCTTGGAATAGACTAGACAGATGGGAGAAGCATGATAGAAGCAAGAAGCTAGTTGGGAAAAATACTGCAGGACCCAAATTAGAGAAGGTAGTGGCTTAAACCAGTAAGCTAGCAGTATAGACACTAAGAAGGGGTCAAATTCTGGATTTATTTTATTCCTCATAGAGAATAGGATCTGTCTTACCTCCTATATTTGCAGTGGGGATCAAATGAGATTAAACATGAAAAGACTTTATGACAGTGCCTAGCACATTGTCATTGCTTAATAAGCAACAATAATGATTATGACTATTATCCATAGGCCATTAGTCAGTAGGTGGTCCTCTGTAGTCCTGGAAGTGAAAATAATTCTCTTCAATGCTAATAGAAAGTCTTAAAAATGGGATTTGGATTTGGACCCAAAGTAGAGAAGTCCCTCTCTCCTTTCTTATCATCACAAGGCTTTTGCTTCAAAGCCAAGGGCAGCCAGGACCACCCAGCTCTCATCTATGTCTGTTAGTATCTATCTTTCCTAATCTGCCAGCCCTCACTTTCTCACTCACTCCACCCTTCCTTGCTTCACAGAACTAAGACTCTGGAGTGAGCAAGTGTAGACTCCTCTGCTGTATGGGAGCACTTGAGTGAAAAATACCTTTTCATTCACCTTTAACCTGGGGAGGAGAGATGGTCATCTTGGGGGAAAACCTGGAGTCCTGGCAGCCTCTTGGGCCATTGTTAAGAGACCCATTTGGCTTGCCACAAGAGTTCTGGAAAACTCCTAGAGAAAGAAACATGGAATAGGGCTCAGCTTGTTGTAACTGGGATGCAGCATCCTCATCACTCAAAGGATACGAGGCTGCAAGAGAGAGTGCAGTCAAGTGGAATGGTTGGAGTATACTTTAGAGAAATTTTGCCAAAAGGGAAAGTAGAGATGATGGTCTCTTTTTTAAATTCCCTACAAAAAAAAAAAAAAAAAAAAAAATTCTCCAGAACTTAAAACTATTTTAATCAGCTGAAAAACATACATGGGCTTTACAGCTCCGAGACAGCTTGCACAGGCCCCGATAAATGCCTATCGCTCATTTGCATACGCTAACAGCTACACTTTAATCAGCCTCCTAATCCCTGATGGTATTAATGAATTTTTTTATGCTTTTTTTTTTTTTTAGTATCATGTTTGCTAATTCAAAAATGATCAGCGGCTTCTGTGTGCCTTTTTTTATGCAGGAAATAATGGGTGAGCTGGGTACTCCTGTTATCCCGCTCTCACAAATAATTAAGACTACAAAGGGTACAAATCAGTTTGAATGCGGTGCACAAAGGCATGGGCTCAGCAAAGGCCTTTCTCTGTTTCTGTTTCTCCCTCCCCCACCCCCTACTTTCTTCCTTTTTATTTGTTCCTTTCCTTGACAAGAGGTGGTTTCCAAAGACACCTGGACAAGCAAGGAGCTGACTGATCCAAAATATTAATTCCCTACCTCCCACTACCCCTACCCCCATCACTAGGACATGCAAAATAATGTGAGTTTTCATCTCAGAGGGTTTGGATGCCTCTCAAGACTGGTTTTCAAGGCACAAACTACAGTAGAAAAAAAATAGAACTTTCTGACATGTGTCTCCCATATTTTTCCCCCTCCTCAGTTGTTCACTTTCCCAGTAAGAACCTGCCAGGCCTGGTGCTGCCAGGATCAGGGAAACAAGGAAATGATCTCTTCCTGCCCTAGGCCTTGCTCCAGTTTGGCTCACAGCAGGCCAGGCCAGCCAGAGACACAAGAGCTGGCAACAGGATCCTAGTGGTTCATGCAGCTACAGCACCTCCAAAATTAGGGTCAAGATTAGACATTTTAGGCCTATTGAAAAAAAGAGAGAGAGAGAGAGAGAGGGAAGGAGAGAGAAAAAGGGCCAGGAACCAGCTTCAGGAGGAGTGGCAGTGGCCAGCTTGGACAACAGAAATTCATAAATAAGCCAAATTGTTTTAGCCAGCATGGCTACCTAACAGAGAACAGAGTTCCCTGATGCGTATTTCATCATCTCAGCCTGCCTCCTCATACTCACTAGTGCTGGACAGGTGAAGGCCCAAAACATCCAGCCAGGGAAAGAGGAGCAAGTGCCAGGCCTCAACAACCTGCCACCTCTCTCAGTGAATCAAACAGTGAATAATTGGCAAGAAAACATAGATACAATCCAGTGCAAGTACACCAATAAGTAAATTAGGTGGTAAATTTACTACATATATTAACAATAACAAAATTGCTAAATGTAAAAAATATAATGCCCAAAGCACCTCAAAATATAGAGTTATTTTGTAAAAGTTGGGGAGGAGTCATGCCATGTATATATTTTAATTTTTAAATTTTCTTATTCAAGGAAATGCTGGGAAAAGTGACGAGTCAACTAAATTTGCAAAGTCCTTTGTACTGCAACAAAGATAAAGCATTGGTGAGTATGATGTAATGATAAGGAAATCAAGGCCCTCCCCTTCTCTTGCAGTACCTGGCAACCTCTCACTAACCTCCACTAGAAAGTGGCTTAGACTTCCAGAACAGCTGAAAGTTACAGACACCTTAATTTTTACTTCTTATCTGTCTTCTTCTAGTTAAATTCTTTTCTGTATTCCTAGTAGAACATTCTTCGGTACACAGTGGGCACACTGAATAACTCTGGGTTGCCATGACTCTAAAATACTATTGTTGGGAAGCTATCATTACTTTGAGCTTATCTAATGGTGTAATATTTGGTTTAACTGTATGAAAAGGGTTTGTCTATGGAAATAATTTGAATTTAAACTTACCAGAAACCTAATAATATATTTTGCAAAGATGGAATTATATTCTATTTTTTTAAGTCCTGGTGATTCAGATAGTTTTTATCCAACTTCATTCCATTTACCTCAATCTCTCTCAGCTCAACCCATCTTTAGGCCATTTTAATACTCATTAAGTCACATACCTATCAATTTTCAACAGATCTATACATAGTGTCCATTGTGCCAGTCACCTTTGGCATCTCATCCAGCAAAGAATGGAAAGAACCAGGAAAGAAGAGAATACCAGCGATGCTTCTGGTGTGCCATTCTAGAGGAAAATGTGAAATCTGTGGGGAACTTTATTTACCATTTAGTTTATTCCCTCCTTATACTTTATTTACTTATGCCATTGTCTCCTTCAACAGCATGACACTGACTACTGGACCCTAATTGCTCATCAGCACCTGAAAACCTTTTTAAGACATAGGTCTGCCATGTACTACCCTCAGAAATCATCATTTAATTAGTCTAGAATGGACTATCTGATATTGGTATATTTAAAATCTGACCAAGTGATGCTAATGTGCAGCCAACCAGTATTCTATAGAAAGCAAGGCAGGTGGAATTGGACATCTGTATCATGTTTCAACTGCTAACCAAACATATAACAATTAAAGGAGCATTATCCTCAAAAGAGAAATGATTAAAATGCGCACCCAACAAATCTTGATGGATTTTTAGCTACCTATAGTCCCAATTCCAATATTTTTCTATTTCTAAAAGTACTGGAATTGCTTCAAAGAGGCATCTATGATGTCCCTGTCACTGCCCTATGCCTACAGGTCATGTTCCTCCTGGCAGCCCTCACCAACAGCACAATCTCTATTTATGCTCCTTCATATCTGAAAACTAAAGCTCTCTAAAGAAGAGTTGTGCATCTCTACACCAAGTCCCAAGGGCAACTAGTGCTGATCTGCTGAAAGCTTCATACAAGTGCAGTGTCCTGTCCCTCAGTTTTATGGCTAACAGTTTCTGCTCTTTCCCTCATCATTGAAGAGGCATTTCTAGAGGTGTTTCCACAACAGAAGACCTCATGGAAGCAGTTTGGAATCACAGAGGAAACTCATCGAAGGCATCTTTAACTTCAATGTGATCTGTGAGCAGTGAAGTTGGGCACCAAAACGAGAGAGGTATTTGTGAAAATGCGATTTTGTTCCTGATCTTGGCAACACAAAACAAAACCACACCACTGATGGAGGAAATATCTTGATGCTGGCACATGGCTCAAAGACTTATAGTTTTGGAAAGGGTATTCTTGCTTTAACTTTTAAATATCTGTCAAGGAAAAAAAATTGAAGATAAATGCAAATTTTTAAAAATTGGGGCTAACAGCACTCCTGAACACATGCGAATAGCTGAGGGGCTAAGTCAGTCCTGGGGATGACAGGTCACAAACACTGCAGTGTGCTCTTCTTGATAATGACACAAACTCGCACTGGGTTTAAGCTTAATTCAAAGCCAAGCCCTGGGTACTCTGTGAAATATAGCTTTGAAAGAAGCCATTTTCTCCCAAACGCGGGAACTCTCCCATCTTTCTTCAAAAGATGGCTGTTTTTTAACATCTTCCTTCAAGAAAGGAGAAGTCATCGGTTATTTTCATTGTAAACGGTGTTTACAAGCTATATATTTTTGCTATTCCTTTCCTAACATCAAACAAGCCAAAACAATATCCCTATAAGTATTTAATCATAGAGAAGCTTCTTCTAAACTCATTCATTTGTTCACTAATAAACACTGGGACTTATTATATGCTGGCTCTGTACCTCAGGATACTGTTTTTCACTTGCCTCTTCCCCCTTTTGCCTTTAACAAACTTGTCTATCCAGAGGGTTTCTCCCTTAATGGGTATATCTCCATCTGCTTTCCTTGTTGCCTCAAAGATCTGTGTCCAACATCATGATTTTTGTTCTTCCTTTTGCTCCTTTCTTTAATCAAGGCCCTGATAGTTATTCTTTCTCTTCCATTATCTTTGCCACTTCCCTCCCAAGTCCTTCAGGATGATGCATTCAGTCATCAAGTGTTACTCTGTCCCCTGGTTCCCACCTTTAGCCTGAGCAGGCACTTTTTAACTTTGATTGTTCCCTTGTGAAACATTCCAGGAGGCGTCTCTACTTGCCTATTGGGGTTTTTTATTTTGTTGTCTCTGTTTGTTTTCCTTTAGGTCTCTTGCAGATCATTGAATGGCTCTGCCTTAAAGCTCCATCAGTTTCTAAATGTTGGCATATAGGTTTCCTTTTATGTGGCACCCTCCTCAGTAAAGGTTCTTATTGTTTATTAGCATTCACCACCATGGAGCTCATCCTCATGTCTATACCACATCCTTCTCCTACCCAGCCATCAGAACCACAAGGCTACCAGAGAGGGAACTGTCTGGCATGGAGAGCTCCTGCCAAGGTGTGACTCGTTAGCTCATGGTTGGAACAGGTGGTCTTTCTTGAGGGATGACCTCAAGAGGCTGCACGGTACTTAACACATGTTCATACAAGGAACGAAATAGAATCAACTTCACTTTTAATGGAAGATGGCTTCACTTTCTGTAGGTAAATACTACCAAAGTATCATTATGCCCCAGCTTCATGTCCTATTTCCTAGCAGCCTTTAAAACATTGTCACCTCAATGAGCGTGAGAAAGGAGTGTCCCTTTCTTCCAGAACCTGGGGAGTTGATATGTCAGGGAGGCAGGAAGCTTTCAGGCCTGCCCCTTTCCTTTCCTAGCTCTTAGGAACTCAGGGATAGGCAACTCTAGGAGACTGGGCAACTTTGTAGGCACATGTCAGAGCCGCCAATCAGGATTCTAGGTTTGATGCAGCCCCTGGTCACCACACAAGACTAACAAGGTGAGCTTGCCCAAGTGATGTCAACAGGAGTTACATACTCCAGCAACCATAATAATCATGGAAACCATTAGGATTACCATCCAGGGATGTCACAAGAGGAGGAGGGGAAGGAGGAAGGGAAAGATGGATCGAGCCACCTGATCCCCATAGAAAGAATAATAAAGTTTGCAAGCGGAAATTTTGACTGAGGTGTGGATTACAGCTATTAAAACACTTCTCCCCCCTCTTTCTTATTTGAAGAGAGAATTAAAAGCAGGTTTTGAGAGGTGGAAGAAAACACTGTCAGCTCCACACACAGGCTGGCTGATTTACACAATCCATTCGGGCCATTAGTTTTCATTAAAGATCAAATGGAATGGGTACTTACTTACTAAGAGGCCTTTGGGGAACTGAATTGCAGAGAAGAAAGAAGATTAAACTTTACATTCAGCCCAAAATTTAATTCACAAGTAATCAATCGCATAATGGGCCAGCAACTGTAGCTGGGTGATTGAAATGAAATTACCATATTTTTAATCTTAATTTTCCACACTGTTTATCTGACACTGTCAATATAAAATACAAACAGATAATGAAATAGCATTATATTGACACTACAATCATCTCTTGAGCAGCCCTCAGTGATTAAACTGCTGGAATGTTTGATTACATTTTGTTGGCTGACATTACAAATGACACGGATGCTTCAGTGAGACTAGCTGCAGGCTGGAAAATGAGCCCATCCATCAAGAGCGCCTGGCAGCTACCCCTTTTCAGTCAATAGCTGCCAGCATCGGGCACTTCTGTCAAAACGTTTAGCAAACAGAAAGGGGGAGAATAAAAGGAGAAAAAGAGAGAGCGAGCAAGAGAGAGAGAGAGGAAGAGAGAGAGGGAGAGAGGCAGAGGGGGGGATCCAGCAGGGAGAGAGCCGGAGACAGAGGGAGAGCGAGCCGAGTCAAGGGAGGAGGGCCAAGCAGCCGGAGCTCGGAGCTTACTGCAGGAATAAATACTTACATAGGGATTTGAGGGACTAAGAAATGAAATTTGACAGATTCTGTGTCATGTTCTGGCAAGGCGTTGTGATAAGAGGTGCTTGTAGTGGCCTGAATAACACACAGGACAACAATGCGCTTGCTAGCCATTATGGAAACAGATGTTCCTGCAATTAGAATCAAGCCTGCACGGGGAGGATTTGCTGCTATGCGACAGGGGGAGCAGGAGGGTGGGAGGGGGCTGGGAGGGGGCTGGGGGCGGGGCGAGGGGTGCATGGGAGCAAGAACTCTGCACCAGGAGCTCACTCAGGGAGTTTCTGGCATCATCGGGGCTGCACACTCGTTGGGCCTGAAGCCTGCTTGGAGCACAGCCAAGGGCAGGCCCTGATTTGAAAGAGTTGCTGTGCCTGGCGTCTGTGGAAAGTGGGCCATGTAGAACATATCTCTGTTATTCTGGCTTCTCCCTCCCTCCCTCTCTGCCTCTCTCCTACTACGCTGCAGCAGGAGCTCTTGCCCAGGTAGCCAAGGCCCCAGGGCTGCAGCAGGAGCTCTTGCCCAGGTAGCCCAGGCCCCAGGCTGCTCGGTCCTTGGCCTGTTGTAGGAGTTCCCTTGCAGAGGAAGCCAGACAGGCAAAGACCACACCTGACTTTGCAGCACTCTTTAGCTCCCTAAGTCAATGGAAGGAAGGGTCAGTGCAGGCCCAGCCTTTCCCAGGAGTCCCTGTGATATCTACAAAAGCTACCTGAGAAAGGAAAAAGGTCAATCCTGAGGCAAGTTCTCTACAAAGCCCAGAATGTGTTTGGGAAGTGAAAGGAGCCCTCCTCTCAACATAAGTGTAGGGAAGTACCTCACATGAGGAAGCTTCTTGAGGGAGACTCTATCATCCTTGTCTCCTAAAATCTTCAGAAAAAAACTGGGCAAGTGCTGGTTCTTCACCTTCACCTTCCTGAGACCAGAAGCTGGGGTCCAGGACCCTACAATGGTCTGCTGAATCTGCGTGGAGTTTCTGCTGACCAGGCTGATTCCCTAAGGATGGGGATAGCACAGTGCATTAAGAGTTGGAAGAATGACGAGAGGTCAGCTCAGCTTTCTGCTTGCCTTGTCCAAAGAATGGCTGCACATCTATACCTTTAACTATCCCTTTATTCAACAAGTATCTCTCGATGGACTGCTGTGGGCCAAGTGCCTTCAGGGGGCCTGTGTTCAGAGATAAGGAAGGCACCATCTTTGCCCTCAAGAGGCTCACCATCAGGAAACATTGGACTGAAGTGTAAGCCTCCATCCTTAGCAGTATGGAGGATGAGGGATGACCGAAGAAAACCTTCCTGAGCTAGTAATACCTGAACTAAGTTTTAAAGTCAAATAAGAGATTAAAAAAAAAAGAAATATGGTGTGTTATGCAAAGGAAGTATCACATGTAGAGGCCCAGAGGCACAAAACAGCCTAGTGTAGCTGAAGAAATATAAAGAATTCTGTTTTTTCCTGAGATTGGTAGAAAGAGGAGGCTAAAGATGTTGGAAACCAGACTGGGTGTTAGGGAGAGCCAATATACTAAGATAAGGAGTTTGAAAGCATGTCCAAAGCCACAAAGAGTCACTGAGGAATGTGACAGGATGGGGGTGGGGATTTCTCTACAAATTAATTTGATTATAGTTCAGGATACTGATACCCAGTTTAAAACACACACACACACACACACACACACACACACGAGTACTTTTGCCTGAGTATTATTAGATAAGACATAAATTTGAGCAAAGAGTCCTTAGAACCAGAGGTCTTGCTATTCTATTCCTGGATTTAGTTAAGAAAACAGTTTTGTCCTGGGAGGAGACACCTCCTGGCAGGGCCTTCCTGGTTTGGAAAGTGACCTATGTGTTTGCAAAGCCTTTTAGGCTGTTTAACACATTGCTGTGACAAAGACATGGCTCCAGGGTTTCCTGAGTCAGAGAGAGCAGGTAGGAAGTTTCTCCCTAACTCCAAAACTAAGAACAGGTTACACATGCCTATAGATTATTCCAAAAGAACAACAGTTGCCCAGCATCACTCAGACACAGGTGAAATAACTAGTGTTTGGGCAGCCCGGGTGACTCAGATGTTGAGCGCCGCCTTCAGCCCAGGGCATGATCCTGGAGACCCCCGGATAGAGTCCCACATTGGGCTCCCTACATGGAGCCTGCTTCTCCCTCTGCCTCTCTCTCTCTCTCTCTGTGTCTCTCATGAATAAATAAATAAAATCTTAAAAAAAAAAAAAAAAAGAACTAGTGTTTTTATTAAAAACTGAACCCATGCCAGGAACAAAGATGGAAACAGCCCCAGGTTACATAACCTTTAACTCAGCAGATTAAAAAATAATAATTTAATTACAAAGCGGTACTTGTTCATTGTATAAAATATGAAAAATATTTTTAAAGGTGAAAATTGAAATCGCCCATTTTACCTTTCAGAGATGACCATGGTTAACATTTTCCTGTATTTCCTTCCAATCCTTTTTCCATGAACATTGAATGCATATAGTTGTAGGAGCTTAGAATTGGCAATAGTTTAATGTTATATCTGAATAAAATATTTCCATTTTTTGCATTTATGTAATAACAGTTTGCTAAGCTGATCTTGCATACTTTGACAGCTTTATATTTCTTAGAGATCAAGTTTTTCATGGGAAAATTGGGAGCAAGTTACAGGCATCACTCTCACCTATAATACTTACTGCTTAAATAGTATATCCTAATTTCTTAGGATATATCCTATTATATCATAACATAATTCATGCTATGCCATTAGCATTTCCCCATCATTAAATATTCTTTAAAGTCTGAGTTTAATGAATGTGAAATATTTCAATGTAAAGATAGTCTATTCAATATTTCATTGAAATAGTTTCTTACTCAACAGGATATTTTTAGGTTTTTAAAGCTATTTTTTAATATTACAATGATATAAAACTAATTTATATAGTACACACATATATAAATCTTTGATCACATCTCTGATTATTTATTTAGGACAAACTAGGAATGAGACCTAGTAGATTTTTATAGGATTTTCTCTTTGATTCAAAGGGATCTAGCATTTGCAGAGAAGACTGCTTCTTTAAAGCCTTAGTCTGTCCAAGTGTTATCTTTGGGTTTAAACTTGGGATTGGGGGCAGCTCAGGTGGCTCAGCAGTTTAGCGCCGCCTTCAGCCCAGAGTGTGATCCTGGAGACCTGGGATTGAGTCCCACATCGGGCTCCCTGCATGGAGCCTCTGCCTGTGTCTCTGCCTCTCTCTCCTCTCTCTCTCTGTGTCTCTCATGAATAAATAAAATCTTTTTAAAAAAATAAATAAACTTGAGATTGTGTGATTCCCTAAAGCATCTAATTCAATCTAACAGTCTTAACAACCATTTCCCTTTCATCCCCTTATAGACAATAGCTTTTCGAGTTTTCCTCTTTATCCATTCTCTCCCCATGCCCAGCTCAGACCATTCTGAAACAAAGTGGGGCAATTCATGCCTGTCCTCCCTTCCTCCATGTTCACCCTTGCACCTCCACTTCAGTGCCTTCTCTGCATAGACTCCAGTGCCCAAAGATAGGATCGACTATAACTAAGGTGTTAACTGCTTAACTCCTTTTTCCCAGAGTATGTAAAGAGTTAATCAGGACTTCAACAATTACTTGCATTTTAGTTTTTTAGAAGATTTTATTTATTTATTTGGGAGAAAGACTGCAAGAGAGACCATGAGCAGGGAAAAGGGGTAGAAGGAGCCTGAGAAGCAGACTCCCCGCTGAGCAAGGAGCCCAAAGCTGGGCTTGATCCTAGACCCCAACTGAGATCATGAGGAACTCAATCCTGGGACTCAATTCCAGGACCCCCAAGGTCATGACCTGAGCTGAAGACAGTGGCTTAACTGACTGAGCCACCCAGGCACCCCAATTACTTGCATTTTAAAAGAGGATCCTGGAGAAGGAACAATACTTAAACTCAAAAGAATAAATCATTAATGGTGGAAGTCACAAAACTAACAAAAAAATCAACCAGAGAAAGAGAGATTTGCTTTAAGTCCATAGGAAGGGAAAGCTACTGAAGCCACAGACTTGGCTAAACTTGCCCATCGAGAGAGAGAAGGAGGACCTTCCTCCTAGGTAACTCTGAGCCAAATATGAAGCACTGGGAATATTCCTTTCAGTCAGTGGCATTGGGCTTTCAGGAGAGAGCCTGAGGGGAGTTCATGGGAAGTCTTGGTGCTGGGAAATGAGATGATTGAGATGGTGGAGTGGGAGGGCAGCGGGAGATTTTGCCTGCCAGATGAGCAGTCTCTCATTGTATCTAAAGGCAGCACGTGGGCCACCACTCGAGAGTTTCAGGTGAAAGGATATGGTACAGAAGCCAGTGTTTGAAGATTATTCCAGTTAATGTGGGCTTGATAAATTGTGGGAGAGAGAAACCAGGAACAGAAAAATCAGTCATTAAACTACAGCAACAGTAACAGCTAATATTTAAGTATGTATCTGTAGGTCAGACACCATGTTAAGTGTCTCACCTGTCTTAACTCATTTAAGAACTGGCCCAGGGGATGCCTGGGTGGCTCAATGGTTTTGCACCTGCCTTCGGCCCAGGGCATGATCCTGGAGTCCCAGGATCAAGTCCTGCATCAGGCTTCCTGCATGGAGCCTGCTTCTCCCTCTGCCTGTGTCTCTGCCTCTCTCTCTCTCTCTCTCTCTCTCTGTTTTTCTCATGAATAAATAAATAATCTTTAAAAAAAAAAAACTGGCCCAGGTGTATGTTGTAGGCATTGCTGTGACCTCATCTTGTAGATAAAGAAACTGGGAAACAAGGAGGTTAAGTTACTTGCCTAAAGCTCCACAGCTGGTAAGTATCAGGGCAAGGATTCAAGCCCAAGTGCTTAGCCCCTATGCTGGACACCATCGTGACGACAGACCTTGACTGTGGTGGCAGTTGTGGTCATGTAAAGACAGAGCATGCAGCAGTCACTGTGCACACAGTCTGTGTTCTGGGGCATGCAGAGGAAAGAAAAGGAATAAAGACTGCTTCTCAGAAAATTTTCTGAGATGGCAAAGGCCAGAGTCAAGAGGTAAGAAATGTGTGGTATGTTGGAACCACTGTCATCATGCACCTGGCAGCATGGCCTCCCTTCTGCAACTCATTGGATTCCTGGGCAGGGCTGCTGTTGGATTCAGTACCACTAACGTTTGAGGACATTATTCATAGTTCCCTTATTGAACACCAGATATATGCCAGGCACTGAACTAGCAGCTTGACATCTATTATCCTATTCACTTCTCATGGGAAAACTATTTTAATTTCTATTTTATAGATGAAAAAAATTGAGGCTCCAAGAGGTAATGGGACTTGCCTACAGCATGCAGCTATGAGAGCTCCAAGATTTGAACTCAGGAAAAGGCTGACCCCAAAGGCCATCAGTTCCCTGTCCACTCCACTGATGATAATACTTCAGGTTCTAGTCTTTGGTTCCTTCACCTTCCTTCTCTATTTCCCCAGAGAAGGATCCTCTCCCATCAAGGAAGGAAGGCTAAGCTGTCCCTCACTTAGGTTTGTCAGCAATACCCTTCCTAACCCTCCTCCTTCCCCATGCCCCCATTAAAAAGAAAGTAACCTATAAGTCCCTGGACCCATAGGTTGAGATGGTTTTCCTCAATCCATGACCTTGTCTGGATATTCCCTTTCATGAACTCCCAAGGCGCAAGGTCACTTGGGAATAGGCACAAGATACGGAATCAGGAAGCCTGGGTTAAGAGTCATGGCTCCTCAGCTTACGAATGTAAGATGACGAGCAAGCCTCAATTTCCTCTTAGGGATACTGGGAAAACCAAGTGCAATGATGCATGTGAAACACTTTGTGAACTGGAAAGCCCTATGTATCTATTCCACACCGCCAACCCATTCTCCCTCATCAGTCAGGATTGAGTCCAGAATAACTGTCCTCTGTGTTGCTCCCTCCACATTAGGGGAGATGAAACTGTGGACAGGGAAGTCTGGACATCCATCAGAGGTTGGCTGTGAGCAGAACCGCCTGCCTGCCGAAGTCTGGGTCACACAAGACGGCTTGAGTTTGTATGGGGCTTTGCAGTTTACAAAGTACATGAGCATCTGTCATCTGGTTGCTTCACAACCACCCTATGAGGCAGGCAGGTGGACAGCATTATCCCTGCTGGTCAAAAGAAAAAAGGTGGTCTTCAGAGAGGTTAATAAGTTGTCCAAAGTCACATAATTACTGAATAGAGAGCTGAGCTCATATACTAGGTCTTAGGTCTCCTGGCCCACAGATGCCTCCAGCTTTTAGCAGCGGGCCTGGGGTCCACAGCACAGCTTCATCACAGCTTCATACTGCACTCAGCATGCACTGTAGGCTGGGTGACATAATGATGCATTATGTAAATCTATAATTTTCTATAAATTCTGTATAAAGGCATAATAATGTGTAAATTATATAAATTAAGCATATATTAATTCTTATTTTGCAGATTTTTGCTTTAATCTCAAATTGGGGACATTTATTCAAACACTTTGGAAGACCTTTGAAAACCCCATCAGCCCCTAAACACAGCATCAATAGGGCCTAATAGTTAAAGATGCCTGGTCTCCCTTTCCCTGTTCCAGCTCAATGTATTCTGATATGTTCAGTTCACCTCACATAAGCTCAGATGTAGGATTCCCCTCCACACAGTGGGCCAGAAAGCCAGAAGCTCCCTTTAGGTGGACAGGTGGCTAGGGGGCTGTCATGGAGAATGCTGACAACCTCCACTTGTTCTTCAATTCGTAGCCCAACTACACCTTTCTGGAAGCCTCCCTCGACTCCACCAAGGTAGTCAAGACATCCCTTTTCAAGATGTCCCCACCGTGCCCAGGAATGAGCTCAATCATTCTATGGTGAATGTGAGTTGCTTGCATGACTTCTCTTCTAGACAGGGAACAACTGAGACCAGTGACTATAACTAGGCCATCTCCATCTCCCCCAGCATAGGACCCTGGATAAATGCTTCAGAGGTGAGTGAGCAAAACAATGAATGAATTTATGGAAGTTTCTTTACATCCCCCCACTCTTAAGTGCTCCTCTACTCCTTCTCCTGTATGTCAGAGGAAAGAGGGAGGCGGGGGGGGGGGGGGGCTGGAGTCATGGCAATTAAATCCAGAGAAATAATATTTTAAAAAGTACCTTTGATAGAAAGTTTTGTTTTCAAGGTCCAAGCTCTTAAAGGATCCAGAATAGATGGCCCATGGCACAAAGCATGGCCAGAGAAGTGAGATGTGCTAATGTTCTCTCATATTCATGATTCTCTAAATTGTTTAAGGACAGTGAATTATCTTCTTTCCATTCCTTACCAGGTCGCTAATATTCAAGCTGCAGTGACCAAGTGTTTTCTATGCAGCAATTTCAATTTATCCACTTCCTTTGGTAACTACCTTTTTAAAAATATATATATACCTTAGGGCTTTCTCCTTGACCTACAAAACAGCACTGTGCACTCTGTGTTCTTTGGGGAGACGTTCTCCAGAGCCTTTATTTGGAAAAGCGAATATGTACTGGAGCCTGTTGTCCTCAGTGGGAGGTTTGATTCATCTCACCGGGGAACGGTTGGGGGCTATTCCAGCCTGGGCTTCCACTCCTTCCTTTAATGAAGTGGCACCTATTTGGATGATAAGGAGCCACTGAAAATTGGGAACATCTTACAAATGCAAAATACCCTTTTATATAGAAATGTATATCTTACTTTAGAATGTGTCCTATAATATTATTCTAATATAATAAGGATTCCTACAAGGGGTTTATAATAACTTGGGGAAATGTTTATGAAATAACATTAACTTTGAAAGCAGAATGTGAAATTATATATACAGTATGTCCTCAATTCTATACTTTTCAATGAAAAATGTACATAGAATAAAGAAAGGCAGTTTTCTCATTTAATCTTCACAACAACTCTGTGGTATTATTACGTGGAATTATTAAATAATTTGCCCAGAGCTGTACTGTTATATGTACTGCCCAAGGTCATAATGCATGTAAAGGGGTTGGATTGTGCATATATATTTTATCTACAACTGAATTTAGGAAAGGGGAGGGATACTTGAAGCTCTGCTCTTGGGAATTGCCTTACCCTAGTACCATAGAGTCTCATTTGGCCAGATGATTAGCTTTGACCAGTGACATTTGACTCAGGTGATTTAAAACTTCCAGGTAGAAACTTTAAGAGCTAATGTGCAATCTTCATACTCTCCTTTGCCTTCTGCCTAAAGATTGGGCACCTCTCCAAAGAAAGGCTGCCCTGTCTGCTGGATCCCGAAAGAATGACAGCATGAAGCAGAATTGACATGTAGCATGATCAGGAAATGGCACCAAGTTGTTTTAAGCCACTGAGATTTAGAGGGCGTTTGTTACCACAACATCCCACAATAAGACCTGACCTATTCTGACTGATTCGAAGAACTGAACATTGAGGCTAGCTGACAAATGACTCTTTGTAGTTTAAATAGGAAGTGATGTGGTACCATACAGGAAGTTGGGTCTTAGAACCAGACCTGAATTTAATACAAGCCAAATCGGCCAAACTTACTTCCAAATTTTAAAACAAGGATTATAATATATCATATAAAGAGTTATTATATTGAGGTAACTGGGTGACACAGTTAGGAGTCCAACTCTTGGTTTAGGCTCAAGTTGCCATCTCAGGTCGTGGGATAGAGCTCCACAAGGGGCTCTAGACTCAGTGTGGAGTTGGCTTGAGACTTTCTCGACCTCTCCCTGTGCCCCTCCCCACCCCCTGTACACATGCGTGCTCTAAAATAAATAAATCTTTTAAAAAAAGATTTGTTGTATATTAAGACTGCATATAAAGCACTTGTCACTTAGAAAAAAATAGGAATTGAATATTATAAAAATTTTTCCCCATGATTTGTATAAAGATACCCCAGTGCTAATGTATATCCCATTCATTCTCAGTGGGGGCCCAGTCTTAGGAAAGCCTGTGGAGATAATTTCTCACCCTTATTACTGCTGCTGCTCCCCAGGAGCCCTGTCCCCAACATATACAAAAAGCCACAGGCTCCTCAAGGAAACAACTTACCTTGTTCCACTCCAGTAGACATACCAATGGGAAGATCAACTCTAGGCCAAAGATCCTTCCCCCACCCCCACCCCACCCCCACCCTCCTGGTCTTTTCTGGCTATGACCAAGGAGCCCAGCTTAGAGGCACCCAGGCTAGCCACCTGGGGCTGCTTGCAGCCAACTAGATTGGAAATACACAGGAGAGAAGTGAAGGCATGTCCTCCCAGCATTGCCCATTTTGACACTGAGATAGGACACTCAGTAACACTTAGCAGCAGCTAGCAGCACTCCTCGTTTCACAAATTACTTCATCATAGTCTCCTCCAAAACCCAAACCATTTCTCTGACGGGAATTCTCCCCAGAAAGACTTATTCCCTGTCATCATCAGCCCATTGTTTCTTCATGTTACCATCTCTTTAGAATGCTCCTACTTTCTGTACTAATCTGAGCTAGGTTGTATGAAAACAGAGTTTTCACACTACTCTTGGGTTCTTTTCTTCCATTCTGTTGAGCTACAAGGTCCTTTCACCCAATACTCTTCCCTTCGAGTCCTCCATATTCTGTGCAAAAAATATTTCCTTATGGACCTTATTTCTATAAAAGGTTTGGTTTCCCACACTAAGGAACTAGTATTTGTAATGTTCATAGATAGATATTGAAAATTATAAACCAGGTGATTTTTCCTTTTTCTTCTTTATCTGCCAGAAAGCTCAGAGCCAAACAGATCAATTATGGAAACTAAGTTGGGCCCACATATCTACATGTTTCATCCAAAACTTTTTATATATATTTCACTATTTTATTATACAAGTTTCTATATGCATCCTCAACTCTTACAGAACCCAGAAAGGAATGTAGATGATACATGGATAACTAACCAGGTGGAGAGAGATAATAGATATTAATAGATCAAAAGAAATTTCCAACTCACTAGTCATCTATTCAACCAGATTTCTTTACTGAGTGTCCATGATCTTCTGAGTAGTAAATTCTTTTCTTCAGTTTTTGTCCTCACTCTGGACTATGCTTTCCCCCTCAGGAAGTCACAATCAGAAGGAATATTGTTCTTTAAAGCAAAGAGGGCACACAGCCTATCACATGTTGTGGCAGTGGTCTAGGTTGGGCTGACCCAGGTTTCCTGTTTTCCAGCCTAATGATCTTTCCATAGCATTGCTTTGCTTTGCATGCAGTTTACCATATGGAAAGCCCACAGTTAAATCCAGAGTTCAAACTAATCACATTTTTTTTTTTTTTTTAGTTCTGTTCTCACCCTATCTCCATCCTTTACTGGGTCAGAGATTTTTCCTTCCCTTATCTTTTCCTTGAACATTTTTATGTTTAACAGTACTTTCTTTCCATTTTCAAACCTTCACTTTCAGCATTTTCTCTGTTAAAAAAACAAAACCACAATACTCATAAATGCCTATCTGGCCTGCTGCCATAGGTACTCAATAAATGTGCATGCTCTTCCTCTACGCACTTCAACATATATTTAAATGCTCCTCTCCCTTATTCTCTGCTCTATTCCTTTAGTTACACCTTTCTATATACATTGACCTGTGAACTCTGCCAAATGAACCAGCAGAGAGAGAATAGACTCATGTCAGTACTATTCTGGTGAGAAAAATAGAAATAAAAAAGGTGACAGTCTATTAAATTGGATATCAAAAAGCCCTTGCTGTTTCCAATGTCTTTTCATATCCTCAGCATATTTGATGTTTGTTTTGTATAGGGAAAATGATATCTGTCTGGTCTTCATTGCTTGATTTTTATTGAAGAAACTTCAATAAGGTCACAAGAGGGAAGTTGATGATTTGTAGTGGACATTTAAGGTAACTTTCTTCAATATCTGTTCCTCCCTCCCATCCTTTTTACATCTGGGGATACATTTGGGGATCCATTTGGGGATCCACGTGACTCCAAGGAAACTAACTCTGCTCTCTGGTGCCAAAGGTAGGCACATGTCTTAAATCTAACCAAATCATCACATTCCATCCCCTAGCTAATCAAATGCTCTCTTGCCTCCTCTGGAAATAGGAAGTTTAAAACTCCTCCAAATATTTTACTATGACAAAGCAGACCAAATAGATGATGAAGCCAAAATATAGAAAAAACTGCAAAGAAATGAAGCCAGGGCCCTGATGACATCATGAACCTCTAGATTAGGCTTTACCTAAACTTATACTTTATGGCTACATGAATTAATAAATTTTCTTTATTATTTAAGCTCACGTGTTACTTCCAGATAAAAGCTTCCTAACTAATGCACTGATGTTATCTTAAAATTCATGTAAAGTATGCTTGTTTTTTGATATATAACAATAGCTGTGATTCACCTTTGCTACTTACTCCCTGTCCAATATGCTAAAGACACCAAGCAGATGGAGGGTATGGTGGTATGTGTCTATGTATGTATATTTTCTCAAATGATCAACACCAACAATCATCATTATCCCCATGATCACAGTCGATGAGGCCATCATATGTAAATCAAACTCAGATGACCAAAGTTTACAGCAACATTTTGAAATTTAGTGTCTCAGAAGCATTTCATTTCAGTCCCATAAAAGTTATGGTATGCTGATTAAACACTGACTGGAGGCTGAAAGAGTGCTTACTTGAAGTTTATAGGGATGGAAAGGATGTATTCTGTTGCCACCTAATTTTTTTTCAAAATATTGCTGCCCAAAGACAGCCAAATATATGTACTTCACATGTTTTAAGGGAAATAGATTTTCAGACTTTTTATTTTTGATAATGTATTTTCTGCCAATAATAAAAGATGAGGAAGAAAAAATGTTGAAAAAAGAAACCATACCCCTTTTCCAAAGAAAGCATGGCCTTCAGTTTCCTCACTTCTGTTTTAGAGGAGAAAGCAATAATTTATTCCCTCTTGTAAACATCTTTCATGTGCAAGCCTCCCAACTTTCCCTTTCATAGCCATGGTCCAAAGCAATGAACCTTTTGTCCCTACCTTCTTCCCTCACCTTGATTCTAAAAGACAAAGGACAAGAGCCCCCTTGTAAGAAAAAGAAGCAAAGAAGTAAAAAGCTGTCTCGGTAGGGGAAGAGGGTACATCCATAATTCCTGCCTATGGGCTGCTCCTTACACAGAAGGCAGGGATAAAGGAGGGATGAAGCTGATGGGACCAGAGGCCGTGAATGATAGACAGCAAGCTTTGCAGGTAAGAGACTGAAAGCCTCCTGGGAGTTTCCCGTACTAAGGAACAGGCATGCACAGGGGATTTTAAGTAGTTGGTTAACCTGTAAAGCTTTGAATTATCTTTAAATACAATATTGCTCCAGAACTAAACCCTGGGTTTCTTGGTTCTGTAAGCAATAAGTACATCCTTTGGTGAATTCTTTATTTCCAATATTTTATTATGAGCATTTTCAAATAAGTAGAAAAGCTGAATAAATTGTGACGTGTACACCTCATGTATATCCACTATCTAGACTCTATGATCAGCAGTTTTCTATATTTGCTATACATTTTCTACCTTCCCTATCCATTTACCAATCCATCACATCCTTTGGTGCATTTCAACTTAAGTTGCAGACACCAGTATACTACCCTCTAAACACACTTCATCACACTGATAATTAACCAGAGTTCAAGGTTTATTGACAATATTTTTTTTCCTAATGAAATTTTATATAAAGAGAATTGTATGAATTTTGTATGAATTTTAATTTTATTTAATTTTATTCTGTAAATATTGACAAATGTACATGCCTGTAAAAAGAAAACCCGTGTCAAGACATAGAACATTGTCATGGTGATTTATTTCTAACATGAACTATCAGTAGTGCTATTTGTCTATTGCATTCATTTATCCAACAAATATTTTCTGAGCTCCTATATGATTCAGGTATTATGCCACATGTTAAAGACAGAGAGGAAAAGGAGATGTAGATCTCTATAGAAGCTGACGGTTTATCATTTCTAATAGCTGAGTAATATTCCATTGTATACATAAACCACATCTTCTTTATCCATTCATCTTTCGTTGGACACCGAGGCTCCTTCCACAGTTTGGCTATCGTGGCCATTGCTGCTATAAACATCGGGGTGCAGGTGTCCCGGCGTTTCATTGCATCTGTATCTTTGGGGTAAATCCCCAACAGTGCAATTGCTGGGTCGTAGGGCAGGTCTATTTTTAACTCTTTGAGGAACCTCCACACAGTTTTCCAGAGTGGCTGCACCAGTTTAAAGAGACATTTGAATTAATTAGTTAATGAATTTATCTAAATAGCCACAGTTGCTGTTAAAATTTATTCACATAGAGAAGGGGTCAGCCAACACACCTGAGCTGGATCAAGAAGGGCTTCACAGTGAACATTTTAAAAGATGAGAAGGAAGTCTCAGATATCCAGGGATGTGAGTACAAGCAGCCAGAAGTCCATGACCCTTTATGGCATCTGACATGGCTTAAATATAGGAGGAAGGAATGGGAATAAGGTTGGAAATGCTGCAAGAGCCAGGTCCAGGAGGGCCTTGAATGTACTGCTAAAGGGTTGAGCTATTATCCAGAAAGAGATGGGAAGTTGAAGAGGAGCCTGCTAGACACCTGAGCTAAGGTGACCTGGGTAAAGTTCACTCCATTTTCACATCGAAAGGGATGAAGAAAGGGACTACCTAACATGGAGGCTCTGGTGATAGACAAACATTTTAGTATTAGGTGTTAAATTATGGAAAATTCCAGTCAATAATCCAGACTGCTGGACCCCAATGGCCATGGAGGCTCCAGCTAACTGCCAGACAGAACAGAGCATCCACACACTGCCAAATCCAGGCAAGGAGCCCTGGAGAGAGGCTGGCCTCCAGCTCTTCCTCCACTCACAGCATGAGAGCCTCAGGGATTAAGGAGAACTGGAGAGGCCAGACTGGGAAAACCTGGATTCTGATATATTATATTCTAATGTGGCCAGTTACACTACAATCACTTTTGTCTATACTGAGAGATGTGAAGTGATCAACAAACACAAATGTGCATGTGCACACATGTACACACAATCAACGGCAGTCAAAGCTGAGTCTTCTTGTGTGCTAACATCCTTCTAAGAAGTATGAAAGGATCCAAGGTAAAGTGCCAAATTCTCTTTCAAAAGAATGGGAAATAATTGTGCTACTATATGACAAGTAGTGAATTTACAATAGACCATTAAATGAACAACACTAAAATATATAACACTGCTGATTTAAAACAAAACAAAAAAAAAATAGCTGGGGTCTCTCCATTTTAAACTCCAAATTAATTCAATTAGTGATAAAAGTTGAAGTACAAGTTGCATAGTAGATAATATCAACAAAAACAAGGGCAGAGAAGTGGATGAAGAAGAAAAGAAAGTGGCTTAATGAGGAGCAAACAGAAGAAATAATTTCAGAAGATATCATGTCTTAATTTCTTCCTGACTTGTTAAGAGAGCTAGAGTTTTAGGTCAGCTGAAATTCTCTTGTTTAAACTTCCAAGAAGAGTTACTATTGTGAACTGAGTGTCTGTGTTCCCTTTCCCCACACCCCACCACGGCCACAATTCATGTTTATATCTAACCTCCAAAGTAATAGTGTTTAGAGGTGGGGCCTCTGGACAGTGATAAGATTATGAGGCGGGGCCTTATGAATGAGATTAGTGCCCTTATAAGAAGAGGCCAGAGAGTCAGATTCCTCTTTCTACTATATAAGAATATAAGAAGCCATCTGCAACTCAGAAGAGGGCCCTCACTGGAACCTGACCATGCTGGCATCCTGATCTTGGACTTGCAGCCTCCAGAACGGCATGAAATAAATTTTAGTTGTCAGTTTGTGTGACTGCTCAGTTTGTGTGACTTTGTTACAGCAGTCCAAGCTAAGACCATGACCAAAAAATAAAAGTGCTGAGTAGTATGACTTAATATCCTGCACAGTGGAAAGCTTTCCTATAGGAAGTTCTCGTCTCTTTTTTCCTCTTTGAATTTTGAGACTCACTGAGCCCTGACCGGAGTAACAACAACTCCCTAGATACTTGAAGAAATCTGAAAAGTTGCCTTATGTTTATACCTCATTAAGTCAGAGACCAATCTTCATTTAAAAAAAAAAATCCTAATGCTAACCACACAACATTTTTTTAAGATAAGTTGAAGACTTTTAATTAGCTTAAGCATATTTATTGGCCCATGTACAGAACTCAGCCCCTCCCTCTGACCCTCTTGCCTCTGTACTGACTTTTTCCTTTGGCTGGTATCTCCAGGTACAGCCCACAGCATCTCCAGCTTACATTCTGAGGACAAAGAGCTTTTTGTCCCAAATCATTCAAAATAAAAAGGTCCCATAATTGAGTCCCATTGGACCAGCTTGGTTGGCTTGCTGATTCTTGAATGAAATATGTCAATTTCCCCAGGATTGTGTCATACTATGGCCCTATAGTTAGAGAATGAGGCTTAACACATGACTTGAATTTTGGGGAAGAGTTACCCCAGGACAATGGAACGATTATTTCTAATATGAAGGGAATAGACTGGAAGCCAACAAAAATAAGAGATGTCATTAGCCTCTTCTGAAGACTCAAAGCTCGAAACACTAGTAAAAGCAGAACCCACGAAACAAGCAGACAGCACATCTGCATCCCCATTGGTCAAAGTGGATAAGGAGAGTGTGGGTCCCTGGGCCTCTGCACTGAAAACACTGCTCTGCACCTGCTTCTCTCTACCATTTACCTCCCCACCTCACTATTTATACAAAATGACTGAAAACCCCCTTGCTGATCTCAGGAGGAGAACGGTACTCAGAAAGACAGAATAACCCAGTGTGCCCACAGAGTCTTTAGTCTCTCCCTAGAACTATTCTTCCATAAATTTACAAGCTAGTCATACCACCATGCATTCTTCTCATACCTTTAACAAGTATTCCAATCAGTCAAACGCCAGCCCTGGCAAGACCTCTGGCTATGAGTCCAGGAATCTCCATTCTTTCTAATAGCAATTCTGCAGGATATTAATAGGTGCTGTGCCTAAAAGGAATTCTGTGGGAGAAACCCATGTAGGAAACACCAGGTTAAACAATGCTAAAAACATTTATTTCATGCAAGACGCCTCACAGTCTTTAACATGTACATGTGTATTGTGAATCTACCAGAGGCGGCTTGGTAAGGAACATCTCCCACATTTCTTTAAGCAAGGAATTTTATTTCAGAAAATGTCTAGAGAAGCCATTGTTTCTACAGAACACATTTTAAGAAATGCTGACCTTGCCTAGCCCTTTTACTTTCTAGATGAAGAAATGAGTTCTCACAGAGTTTTAATGAAGTGCCCAACTTACAACTGATCGATGTTAGGGCTAGGGCCACAGGATCCATCTCTCAATTACAAGTGCCAAGCCTTGTCCTTCACACTGCAACCTCACCAGTGGCACCCCCGGCTTCCAGGATTATTCATTCACAGTGAGAAAGACAAGGGTCTGCCCTGTGGCTGGAGGCAAGGATGGACCCTCCAAGTGAACTTCATATGGTAGGGGTGGTAGGCTGAGCATCTCTGCTTTCTCACTAACACCTCAGAACTGAGGCAGCAGTAATATCAGCTAGGAAACAAGAAAACAGCTTAGTGCTTAGTACATAGCAAGTTCTCAAAGTTATTGTTACTGAGCACCAGGACCATGGACAACATTAAATATGATCTTAGGTTGGGGTCCACAGAGGTAAGCACCCAAAAACATTCAAATGCTGGTAGTTTGAGAAGTGGTTCCAGAAAGAAGACGGGTAGAGATGTAGAGAATAAGACAGGGAGGGGGAATGAAGCCAGTACAGGGTGTGTTCACATAAAGGTTACCAGAGTGGTCCACTGGGGCTGAATTGAGCAGGGTCATCTGTGGAAGCAGGATACAACACACCTCAAAGACGTTCTACCCACCAGGCAAGACACTGGGATATCTACTGCTAACACATAGCAAATTTCAGCTGGGCCATCAGCCAGGGGTATGAAAAGTTTGGGAATAGCTTTGAATATCAACCTTGACAGAGAGAAATAATAATAATTTGGAAAGAATACTTATTGCAAAATTGAATTCTACAACGTAAAACTTTGATAATTTTATTAATTAGTCATACAGCCAGGCAGACTCTATGACAAGCCTGGATTCTGGAATGTGTTTAAAGGATTTTAATTGTAGTGCTTTCTGAGTTCCAGTACCCATTAAAAACTTAGCTGTAAGGAGATACCATTTATAAGTCATGCCCTGCCTCAACCACTAAGTATTGTTAAAAGGACTGTGAAAGAAAATTTAATTTTTTGAGGCCTTGGTTTGAAATAGTTACTAATTATAGAAAGGCTTCCTTAGCTTATATTATAAGTAAAAGCTTACAATTTTCAGGAAATGAAATTCTATGGTTTTTATCCAGCAAGTATCACATATCTGTGGCACGGCCATCCTAAATCCAGTTTGAAAAAGAGAGAATTTTTGTGGGGGAAGGACCTCTTTTGAAGCCCTTTCATATGGGGGTTGACTGTAAATGCTTGATGGCTGATGGTGGCTATGTGGGTGTCTCCATAGGGCTACTTGTAACATGGAAACTTGCTCTCTCTGCAGTGAGAGCTCTGAGAGAACAGGAGAGACTTAGCAGTTAAAGTCAGTGTTTTGGTAAACTAACCTCAGAAGTGATATCCCATCACTCCTGCAGGATTGTATTAATTAGAAGTGAGTTACTAGGTCCAGTTCATACTTAAGAAATGATTGGAGAAGGGGAAAAAAAAAAAAGACATGAGGTCATGGAAGGCTATCTACCACAGTCTGTCCTCAGGCCTCTAGTCATTCGTGACTCCTCACATGCAAAATGCACACTTTGTTCTCCTCCATGGAAGATTTGGGTTTTTCTCAGTCATGATATTTTTGCAAATGCTCACTAATTCAATTGGGTGTTTGACAAGAAAATCATAACTTGAATCTTAAGCCAGCTCCATATGGGCAGGCCTGGGTTATGGAGGTTTTGGGACCAAATTCATGGACCCCCTTGGGAAACTCGTAGAAGACATATTCCATCAGTGTAATATGTGGGAGTGAGACCAGGTCCTGGAATTTAACTGGCAGATGGCAGGACGTGGTCAGATGGGGTTGAGGAGGAGTTATCCGAATTCCCCACCCCCCCCGAGCAGGGCCATGAAGGGCACTTTCAGAACCAGGCCTTCTGGGTCAGTGGATAGAAGAGCTGGATGAAGGACTTGAAGACATTCATGGTTTGTGCCTGTGCCTCATCAAGAATTGAGTTATAATGTCCATTTTCCAGGTTGAGAGAGAGAGATTATATACTTTAGGAGTAAACAGCTTAAATTTGGGAGTCAAACCATCTGAATGGTATCCCATCATTGACCCTACAGTGTGATCTTGAGCAAGAAGCTTAACCTCATAGGGGTATTGTGAGGGCTAAATGAATAATAGCTGCAAAGGGCTCAACACAATGCCTGGCAAGGATAAGGGATAAACCATACTAGTTATTGTCATCTTCACAAATTCTCTTTGAGACTTTAGGTATGGCCCCAACTTCACTCTTCATTCATATGCTGCAATCATTTCTTAGGGAAGCTGCCAGATGACAGTGCCGGTTCTGTAGCTGAGGGACTCAAACTTCTAGCACCCTGGAGGACCAGCCATGCCTGGAGGACCACCAGAAAAACTCCTGTTTGTCCCAGGTGGTCTGTACATCTGCTGCGAGGCAGCTGGAGCCAAAATTCTGATTGGAGTATAATAATCATGCAGTTACTGTCATGGGAAATGAGAAAGAGGCAGGTTCTGTGACTAATCCAAACCACACTCCACAGAGATCTCCCATATGCAGCCAGTCCCCCAAATAGAGGGCCTAGGCCTGAATTTTCTCTAATCCAGCACTAAGCAGAACATTTGATGCACAAAAGGTACAAAGATCATTGACTGGGGATAAGTCCCATCTTCTTTCTTACTACCTCAGTCCTCACATAATAACAACTGCCATTTATTGAATACCATGCACTGTGCAAATGCTTTCAAAGCCCATTACACTCTGTCAATTCCCCAGCTGGTCCTTCATTATATGGATGTGGAAAATATGTGGCAGTCACATATTGTCACTTTATCCCACCAGGTATCTTGCAGAAACTACTGGAAAACCCACCCTAGGCTTTGAGCTCCACACCTACCTCCCCCTTGTATCATTAGAAAAAAAAAAAGGAGCTCAGATGGGTTGATGAGAGCCAATTATGTGCATCTCTTTCCAACTCCCCATTAGTGATTTGAAATTAACCACTGCAGGAATATTTACACCTTGGAAATTGGTAAACACTACAAATCGGGATTTCTTCTTTTTTCCTGGAGAGCTAGTTTTTAAACATTTACCAGCACACAACTGTTCAGAGCGATGAGATATAAAATCTTACCATCCTGAGACAATGTTCTCATCAATGTACAAACATTTTATGTTGCTATGAAAACTAGGTACATGTCAGATGGAGTCATATGCTACCTTTGGGAGACCAAACCTTTCAATTGCCTTGCTTTAAGTATTACAGCTGTCATCCTAGAATTTTTCATTTACCAATATAACCCTTAATCCACCTATAAAATATGATTCACATAATGAATCCAGGTATTTCACCCAGTGCTAAAATCCAAAAGCAATTAGCCTTTTTGTTTATTTCATGTGGGAGTTAGACTAAAAGCTAAATGAACATACAAAAAAAGAACCAGGCATTGGTCCAAATGTCTGAATGATGTACTAATTAAATTGTATGACAACACTGCTATCTTTATACATACACTTTATTACAGGTTGGGGAATCAGCCAGGCCTTCCAAGTCAGCCTCCAGGAGAGCACTTCTTTAAAACTAGAGGAGCGGTACCTGTTAAGCTTTGTGAAGCAGATTTAGCTAAACATTCAGAAAGAACAGATAAGACTTTGAGTGAGATTTGAAAAAGCTCAGTTAATTTTTCTCCTCTCTATGTTACAATATGATCTTAATCAGGAGTAAGAGTTAAAAAGTCTGCTGATTCATGTAGTCACTAAATAGATATGATGAAGCTTGGGATCAATGCTGGGAATAATATAAAATTAACAAGACCTGATCCAGGTTCCATAAAAGTCCGCAGATAGCACCAGTCCGGCAGAGAAGTGTATGTTTATGAGAGTGAAGCCCCTTCAGCTGCATGCAGAAGAATGAAACTAGACCATTATCTTACACTATACACAAAGATAAACTCAAAATGGATGAAAGATCTAAATGTGAGACAAGAATCCATCAAAACCCTAGAGGAGAACACAGGCAACACCCTTTTTGAACTTGGCCACAGTGACTTCGTGTAAGATACATCTATGAAGGCAAGGGAAACAAACGCAAAAATGAACTCTTGGGACTTCATCAAGATAAAAACCTTCTGCACAACAAAACAGTCAACAAAACTAAAAGACAACCTACGGAATGGGAGAAGATATTTGCAAATGACATCTCAGATAAAGGGCTAGTATCCAAGATCTATAAAGAACTTATCAAACTCAACACCCAAGAAACAAACAATCCAATCATTAAATGGGCAAGAGACATGAACAGAAATTTCTCCGAAGAAGACATACACATGGCCAACAAGGACGTGAGAAAATGCTCTGCATCACTTGCCATCAGGGAAATACAAATCAAAACCACAATGAGATACCACCTGCAACAGTGAGAACGGGGAAAATTAACAAAACAGGAAACAACAAATGTTGGAGAGGATGTGGAGAAAGGGGAACCCTCTTGCACTGTTGGTGAGAATGTGAAATGGTGCAGCCACTCTGGAAAACTGTGTGGAGGTTCCTCAAAGAGTTAAAAATAGAGCTACCCTATGACCCAGCAATTGCACTGCTGGGGATTTACCCCAAAGATACAGATGCAATGAAACACCAGGACACCTGCACCCCGATGTTTATAGCAGCAATGGCCACGATAGCCACACTGCGGAAGGAGCCTCGGTGTCCATTGAAAGATGAATGGATAAAGAAGATGTGGTTTATGTATACAATGGAATATTACTCAGCCATTAGAGATGACAAATACCCACCATTTGCTTCAACGTGGATGGAACTGGAGGGTATTATGCTGAGTGAAGTAAGTCAATCGGAGGACAAACATTATATGGTTTCACTCATACGGGGTATATAAAAAATAGTGAAAGGGATCATAGGGGAAAGGAGAGACAATGAGTGGGAAAAATCAGAGAGAGTGAGAGAACATGAGAGTCTCTTAACTCTGGGAAATGAACAAGGGGTAGTGGAAGGGGAGGTGGGCAGGGGGATGGGGTGACTAGGTGATGGACACTGAGGGGGGCACTTGATGGCATGAGCATTGGGTGTTACACTTTATGTTGGTAAATCAAACTCCAATAAAAAATTATACAAAAAAAAGAGAGAGAGAGAGAGAGAGAGAGAATGAAGTCCCTTAATGTGACCTAGGACTCACAGGTTTCTTGTGGTCCTGGGAGGGATTGTAAAAGCTGCCTGGGAGGAGGGGGGCAGTTTACTGAAAGGCTCCCCACAAGAAAGTGGATTTGAGTGTATTTCTCTGTCAATTCTTTCATCCTACTTCACAGGCTCCCATGAAAACTTAATGAAATATGTATTGTTGAAGTAGTAGTTTGTTTCCAAAATTCATGCTGGTTTCTACAAGGAAAACCTAGAAAGAGTAGGAACAGCAACAATAGCTAATAATGGAGGCTTTCAGGGGCCAGAAATTGATCCAAGAGCTGCACAACATTTAACTTAATTACATTTTATCTTCACAATAACACTAGGATGAGTACAGACAGCTGAGCAAAGCAAAGTTTAGTGAGTGATAGAGGTGGCCTTCGAATCCAGAGGTCTAATGGTCCCCATTATCACTGTCTCTCAAGAATTAACCCAGCTAAGTACAGGGTGCCATCACAGATCTCGTCCTACTTATCATTAGCTCATCTCTCTACATTTCTATTCTTTAAATTCATTGTCTGGTACACCAATAAATAAATTATGACATGAGCCTTGGGGTCCATCTTGAGTCCTCCTCTTGGAGGCTGTGGCATGGAGACAAATTGCCTCTTCAGTCTCAGCTGCCACTACTGCCCATCCCCATGGAGGACTCACGTATCCCCTAGATCTGTCTCCAAGCTCATCTGTTGCCTCTGACAGATAACATTTCTCTCACCCACTGGTGTTCTTCAACTCTGCCATTTCCTCACAACACTCACTTGGTGGCTTCTCCAGGCAACACAATTCTGTTGCCCCAATTCCATCCAAACAGGGACACAGGCTCCTCCACTGCTCTCATAAGAAGTAACCCTGGGACTCACTAAGGCAAATCTGCCTCAGGGATCCTGACTAGTTCTTTTTTTTTTTTTTTTTTTTTTTTAATTTATTTATGATAGTCACAGAGAGAGAGAGAGAGAGAGAGAGAGGCGCAGAGGGAGAAGCAGGCTCCATGCACCAGGAGCCCGACGTGGGACTCAATCCCGGGTCTCCAGGATCGCGCCCTGGGCCAAAGGCAGGCACCAAACCGCTGCGCCACCCAGGGATCCCCCTGACTAGTTCTTACACATCAAGTACTAGAACAGGCATCCATAGAAATCTCCAGCCCCTCCTCACCTGAGTCCAGTGCCCTGCTCTCCCTACCCTTAAGAGAGACAAAGATTCCCCTTTTCTAATCCAAGCCCATGAGGAGCTTCTATGGAGGAACAATTATACCCTTAAGGGGAAATTCCACACATGGTCCAGACACAAGGGGCAGCATGTTTCATAGAGTGTGAGCCAGTCAAGCTTAAATAGCATGAGGTATGGGACCCAAAAGAACAGTTTAAAATGTATCTACATTTAGAGAGAAGTAAAAAGCATTTCTTTAAAGATTCAAGACCACGTTCCTATGCATATTTTATCCAATTAGAATTAATAATTAGGGCACCTAATATCTCAGACTAAAGCAACTATAATCAGATTTTTGGAGAATTCATAGTTTCTCTCTACAACAATGGGTACTGCAGATCAATTCACTGAAAGCAAATTTGAAAATCTGTGTTGGAAGAATTGGCAGGACCTAAGAGGTTGTTGGGAGCTATGACCCAGTGTCTTCAGACTGTCATTTGTCCTTAGCTTTCCATCCCTGTGCCCTGTGTTCCACCACCCCCACCCACCTCACTCCCAGCCTGTCCTGCAGTCTCCACTCCCTCAGGATCAGCAGCCCATGCTGGGCTGGGCACCAACACACCCTTGCTAACTTCCTCCTGTAGAATAGACCCTCCTTCTGCTCTAACTCCTTCCAGCTGGGACATCAGAAATGGAGGGAACATTTTTTAAAACACTGTTAGGAAGACAAAATGAAAACCTGTAAGCTAACACTTCATAGAATCTTTCTAGTTATTAAAACCATCTCAAAAAATAATAAATAAATAAAATAAAACCATCTCAAATTAGTGTAAACATCATAGTAAAAACTTCTTATAAATCAGTACATTTGTCATTTGGTAAATTTAACAAATTGGTCATTTGAAGAAATCTGTAAAACAATCTATAAATATTAAAATGTTGTCAATAGTAAAAAGACTTATAAATTAGAATAATATCTAAAATAAATAGTATAACCTAAGAAAATTTTATATGAAATGTATAGTGGCTCTTGGATGGCTTAGGCCATTGAATGTCCAACTTTTGATTTCTGCTCAGGTCACGATCTTGGTGTCATGAGATAGAGCCCTGCTCTGGGCTCTGCACTCAGCAAGAAGTTTGCTTGAGAGTCTCTCTCCCTCTCTCTCAGCCCCTCCCCCCTCCACCAGGCTTGCACTCTCTCTCTCTCAAATAACAAATAAGTAAATCTCAAAAAAATAAATGCATAAATTTTAATTATATTCAGAAAAAGTATATTTCCATTTATTCAACAATATTACTGGGTACCTTTTATGAGTCAGGCCTTATTCTAGGAAGTTGGGAAACATCAGTGAACATTCCTGCCTTTATAGGATAATAAACATAATAAATGCTATGGTGTGCGGAAGAAAATAAGTGCAATGGGAAAACAAAGAAAATGTATAGGGGTAAGGGAACCAAATACAGAAGGGGAAAAGGGAGTTGGACAGGTAATTCAGGAAAACTATATTAATATATTCAGGAAAATATTAATAAACTATTCAACAAAATTCACATTCATTAAATATATTTTAGAAAAATAATTCTATGAATGTGACTTTCTTTAGATATAGGGTCTTTGCAGGTATAATCAAGTTAAGATGAGATCATTAGAGTGGGCCCTAATCCAGTGTGACTGATGTCTTTGTAAGAAGAGACACACAGACCCCCACCAGAGAATAATGTGTGACAATAGAAGTAGAGATACTGACACAGCAGCAAGTCAAGGAACTCTAAGGATCACCAGCAAATCACTAGAAGCTAGGAAGAGGCAAGGAAGAGTTGTTCCTTGCAAGTTTCAGAAGGAGCATGGCTTTACCGACATCTTAATCTTGGACTTCTAACCTCCAGAACTGTCAGATTCCTGTTGTTTTGAGTCACCTAATTATTTGTGATACTTTGTTACAGCAAACCTGGGAAACTAAAACAGGATCTAAGATACACACACACACACACACACACACACACACACACACACAATACACACACACAACACACAGAGTTAAGAATTATACAGATACCAGAATCATCCATGATTTTCAGACTGAAGCTGGCAACTACCATACCTCCCACCTGCCTTTGCTTCCTTTCTTAAACCCTAAAAATGTCTCCTTTCCCAATCATATCTCTCCCTCTGAGATCTCTAGCTTTTCCTCCTCCTTAAGCCTAAAGGAAGATACACATTCTTTCTGGACTTCTACTCCCAAGGAGCCCGCTATTTTCTTCTTCACATAAAAGGTGGACAAACTGAAGCTTATGGCTTCTCTTCGTGCCTCAAGCTTTGTCTTTACCTTGGTTCACACAATCTGGCTCCCCTTCTTTATTCTTGTCCTTCCTCAGCTATGAGGAGAGAGGCAGCCTTCCTCTGTAGATGAGTAGACTTAGAGCCTTGAGGTATTCAGCCCCATGCCTTACCTGGACTCCCAGATTCTCTGGAATGAAGGCCAAGACTCAGATAGCTAGCTAGGAATTGCCTCGGCCTCCAGGCCACTCTGTTCTCCACTGGTGTCTGGGATCTTAGGAAGTCAACTTCCCACATCTGTAATTATGGTGGTCACGGCCACCGTCACACTTCTTATCTTTTGCTGAGAGGGAAGAATAAAAAGGAGAATAAACATTTACTGAATATGCAGTACCTGGTTTCATGTATATTTTCCTGGTTAACTCTCATGTACATAGGGCGAAAATTAGTACCATTATGCCATTGATCTCGTCTTCCAACCTAGAACACAAAGAAGAGAACCAAGATTCCAATCCAGCTCTGTCCACTCGAAAGCCCACTCTCTCCCTACCATTCTAAGCTGCCTGACTGGGGCTGAGCCAAACAGTTAAATCAGGGAAAAACATAAAACGAGTCAGGCTCAATTCTGTTGTTCCAGGATGTTGTCTTTAAGACAAATATATTTTGATGTCATGTAAATACAAGCACCATCTGTCGTGTGCGTGCTCTCTGTCTGATCCACTTATTCTATCTGATGCAAAAATAACCACCATCAGCTATTCGACAGACAAAACAACCAGAGCAGCAGTTTTCCACCGGTTGTTGAGAACACAGGCATAGCTTTAGCTTTTCCACAATAATCCCCAACTCTGAATTTGCAACACCCCAGGGTATTTCCAGTCACCATAAGGGATTTTGAAAAATTCTTTAAAAATCTCAAAACTAAATAAGTGTCAATGTACTTTAAGAAATAAAGAGGCTCTGCACCATACTTTTCAGAAGGCAAGAGAGGGCTGTTTGGTGAAGGCCAGTGGCAGTGAGAGCTGCCATAATGAGCATGAGGAGGACGGTGGGTCTGTTTTCTGTTTCTTCATGTAGGTGGCCCTCCCCCCGCCCCCGCAAGAAACAGATTAGTATGTCATTCTTGTTTTTTTTTTTTTCATTCTTGTTTGTAAATAGGCACAAAGACTTTGATGTTGATATGAGAATATATAAGAAAATATATTATATATATTTTATATATATATTATATATATAATATATTTAAAAAATTATTTTTAAATTTTAAATTTAAATAATTTTAAAATTATTTATTTATTTAAAAATAATGTATATATATTATATATAATAACCTCAAAAAGGCTACAAAGATTTCTGGGTGAAAGCTAGAAGAACATGAAGCGACTTTTGTATACAGAAATGAAAGCTAAAAAGCAAGGCTGTTATATGCAGGAGTGATAAATAAGCAACATTTATGCCCCTCTGTTTTCCCTTACCTGTGGCAGACATCGCTCCATAATCACAGAACTTTAGCACTGAGTTAGAACTGAGCCTCAGAATCCTTCTCAACACAACTCTCTAGGAAGTACATGAAATCTACTGGCTATATCCATAAAATGGAGCAAGCTACTCATGAGCATATTGATATACACTGTTATAACATGAAGGGCAAACAGGACAATAGAGCAATAGGTAACAACTAAAGTGACATAGGAAATGGGCTCAGCCTGGGAGTCTAAGGACCTCACTTTGAATTCGCCACATTCCAGCTCTCTGACCCTGGTGAGTCCATTGCCTCATCTATAAAAAGAAGATGTTTTGCAGCAATTTCTTCATATGATTATTATTAATATCAAATAAAACATCATAAAAGACCTCACACATACCCAGAATGAATAGACATTCAGTAAGTGCTAATTTAACTTGAGTAAATGATAGATGTAGGTATTTCAACAAAGTCTCCACCTGAATTTTTAAAAGTACCCTAACCCACCATGTTATTGATATTGAACAGTTTCTCCTGAAATCTAGAGTCACCCAGGGCCTCCCTATCCTTTGGGATTTAGGCAAAATTAATATGAGCTTTACTTTGCATAGCCATAGCCTTTGGAAACCCAAAGCCCTTCCCACAGGTTCCGTGGATTCCAGAGGCTTGGGCTCAGTCTAAGGACCTCTCTTCCCTCCTGGTCTCCTATGACCTCACACATAGACTGTTCAAAATCCCTTCAGCCAAGCAACAAGCCTAGCTAGCTCCTTTCTCATCTGCCAAAAAAAACCTGTGTGTGTGTGTGTGTGTGTGTGTGTGTGTGTGTGTGTGTGTTCATTCCAAAAAAAGCTTCTGGGAACAGAAGAGACTGTCTCTTCCAGTTTGTCACTGATACCGGCTGCATTCTCCAGGAATATAGTTATCCATTTCCAGGAATATAGTTATCCATTTCCAGCCTCTGTGTGCTAAGCGCCATCCCCTACACATCCTAGAGTACAGGACATAAAGCAATCTCCCACCAAAAGTCTTTCCTGTGTCATCCACATCTAATCTGTAATACATGCTCACACCTTTTAAGCCATGACAGCCTGTGGGAATATAGACTGACCCCAATGTGGCAGTTCAGCCATTCTGAACTTTTTAGATTTCTTTTAGATTTCTCTTACGTAAACTGATAAAGTTGAATCCACCATTTCCCCACCTCCACCTACTTGCAACCTGCACAGAGCCTGAGCATCGTTGAAAGCCACTTTCTCTCAAGATGAAAGGGTTGGGTTTCCACCCATCCACCCCATGACTTCCTAAATGTTATTGGTTCCACATACTCCCCTTGACCTATGCCACTCCCCACAAGGAAATGAAGACTTTCCCTCTCCTTGAAATTAGACAAGCCGGGATCCCTGGGTGGCGCAGCGGTTTAGCGCCTGCCTTTGGCCCAGGGTGGGATCCTGGAGACCCGGGATCGAATCCCACGTCGGGCTCCTGGTGCATGGAGCCTGCTTCTCCCTCTGTCTCTGTCTCTGCCTCTCTCTCTCTCTCTGTGTGTGCCTATCATAAATAACTAAGATATTTTAAAAAAAAAGAAATTAGACAAGCCATTATGACCATCTCAGCAATAGAATACTCAGCAGAAGTGACACCACATGACTTTTAAGACAAGTCATAGAAGGCAATGTGATGTCTTTATGGCTCTTATAACCAGAATTCTCAATCTTGGAATCCAGCTACCATGTTGTAAAGAAGCTCAGGCTACTTAGAGAGGCCATGTGTAGGTGTTGTGGCCAACCAACCCAGCTGAAATCCTAGTCAACAGCCAGCATCAGCAGCCAGACATGAGTGAGGAAGTCTTCAGTTGGTCTCAGCCCATCTCTTCAAGTTGCCCCAACTGATGCCAAGTAGAGAAAAGAGCTATTCCTGCCAAACCCCATCCCAGTTTGATTCATAAGCAAAATAAATGTTGTCCATGGTTTAAGCCACTGAGTTTTAGAGTGGTTTATTTTGCAACATTAGATAACCAGACAAAGTATGCCTATCAATTATATAAATGTTGATATTCCATACTTCAATACCAATTGGTTAGGCACCGACCAGTCCTGGGAGTTAGGAGTCAGCATTCCAATACCAGAACATGTCCCAGCCCTGGAAATACAAGGGCTAGAACCTCACTTGATCATTCTCCAACCTATGCTAGATGGGATAAACCCTTAAAAGTCAGATATGAGTGGTTCCAGTGTCTTTCCTAAGACTTTCATGAAGTTCCATACAACCTTCTTTTTCATAGTCTTTCTGGCTTTATGCTTCTGTTTTTGCAGAATTAGTTCCATCAGTGGGTCATTTCTCTGATAAAACTAATAAAAGTTAACCTTTCTCTGATGTTTACAAAAATTAGTTCCATAAGTCTTGGTCTGTGAATCAGACGTTACTGGGTATTTGGGCAAACTAAGGTGATTTATACACCAGAAATAGAAATTAAATTTCAGACAGCCAGAGCTGAAACCTAGAAATAGGTTTCTTTCAGGCACCCATCCTGGCCACCTCAGGCATACAGAGACCTGAATCTCTCCAGATTCAGATTTCTATCTCTCCACTCTCACCTTTAACATGTTTTACTCCTCACTGCCTCCTTCCTCAATTTCCACTTTTAACATGTTTTATTCCTCACTGCCTTCTTCCTCATTTCCATGTCCAAACATGGTACTTTTCTTTCTACTGGGTAGGTCAGTAGCTCTCAAATTTGACCACAGATTAGAATCAAATAGACAGCTTATAAAACACAGATTTCTGGGCCTTATCTCAGAATTGCTGATTTAGTAGGTTTGGGAGAGGACCTAAGAAGTTTTATTTATAACAAGTCCTCAAGTGATACTGATGCTGCTAGTCTGAGGACCACACCTTGAGAAGTACTGGTACACTTCCCTCTAGCCCTCTCAGGTCTAGCTCAGGTCTACCTTTGCTTATTAGCTGATCATAAAAGAGCATACACCAAGTTAGCTGCCTTCCAGAGGATATTTGAAAGTATCCAGAAATCACTTCTGTTGTAGAAGTCAGTTTATGGTCTTAATTACAGTAATTTTCCCCTCCAATTTGTTTGAGAAGCAATATAAATTAGTCACACTGGCTTAGAGCTGACTCTACCAGTCACTAGTTGTGTAACCTTGGCCATGCTATTTAATGTCTCTGAGCCTGATCTCCTCGTGTGTAAAACTACAGAAGATAATGCTTACTGCTTAGAGCTGTACAGGTACTAACAGAGTTAATGCACATAAATGTGTATAAATAATACTTCCTATATGTTAGTTTCACAAACCTTGACCAAGCCCAGTATTTCAGGTACCCTGCTGGGCACTGGAATGAGAGATGAAGCTACATAATAGGAGAAGAGAAGGAGAGTAAACAAACACAGGTTGCCAAGTTTATGCTACAGATGAGCTCTTGAAGCCCTCTCATAATTCAAGACTAATTCCTCTTAGAAATAAAAGTTAAATGGGAAATGCATTCTCGGGGCACATAAATCTACAAACATTGTAGAATAATGTGTTCTAATGCAGCTTTTTATTTTCTTAGCATTAGCTCTAATATTTTGCAGAGGGCTTGTTCTTACATTAATAGTGTATCGTGGCAGTTGTGAGACTTCCTCATAGTATTTTATCACTTCTAACTTCTATCCCAAGTTATTGATCTTTCTAGTGCGTTTTTCATCACTTGTACAAATATCACCTAATGAATGCTTAGATGACTTTGCTTAAATTATAACAGCTGAGTGTTAAAATAACAGGACAATAGTCAAAAAATTACTCACAGAAGTTCAGGTGCTTGAAAACAACAGAAGGGCCACAGATTGCAGATGCCAGAGATCAGCTGTGGTGGTGTCGCCTTGTGGCAACAACAAAACACATTTCCCATTCCTTGGGTCCTACAAGTCTGTGACGAGCATTTTGTTTTTTTGTTTTGTTTCTATATGACAGTTATTTTAATTTTTTAAATTTTAACTCCAGTTATAGTTAATATATAATGTTATATCAGTGTCAGGTGTACAATATAGTATTTCAATAATTCTATACATTACTCAGTGCTCAAATTAATGTACTTTTAATCTCCTTCACCTATTTTATTCATCCCCCTGAATCACCTCCCATCTTTAACCATCAGTTTGTTCTCTATAGATAAGAGTCTGTTTCTTAGTTTTTCTTTGTTCATTTGTTTTGTTTCATAAATTCCACATATGAGTGAAATCATGCAGCATTTATCTTTCTCTTATTTTACCTAGCATTTTACTTTCTAGCCCCAACAACGTTGTTGTAAATGGCAAGATTTCATTCTTTTTTATAGCTGCATAATATCCCATTGTGTCTGTAGGTGTGTTTGTGTGTGTGTGTGTATACATACATACATAAACCACCTCTTCATTATGCATTCATCTATCAGTGGACATTTGGGCTGCTTCTATAGTTTGGCTATTGTAAATAATGCTGCAATAAACATAGGGGTGCATGTATCCTTTTGAACTAGTGTTTTCATATTCTTTGGGTAAATATCCAGTAGTGCAATTACAGGATCATATGGTAATTCTATTTTTATTTTTTATGGAACCTCCATATTGTTCTCCACAGTAGCTGGATCAGTTTGCATTCCCATCAGCAGTGCACAAGGGATCAATTTCCTCCACATCCTCATCAATACCTATTGCTTCTTGTGTTTTTTATTTTAGCTAGTAAGACAGGTGTGAAGTGACATTTCATCGTGGTTTTAATTTACATTTCCCTGACAATGGCTGATGTTGAGCATCTTTCCATGTGTCTGTTTGGCCATCTGGACTTCTTTAGAGAAATGTCTGTTATGTCTTCTGCCCATTTTTAATTGTGTTGTTGTTGGGGGTTTCTTGGTGTTGAGTTGTATAAGTTCTTTATGTATTGTGGATACTAACCCTTTAACAAATATGTCATTTGCAAACATCTTCTCCCTTTCAGCATTTTTTATTTTAGCTTGGTTGATTGTTTCCTTTGCTGTACAGATTTTTACTTTCATGCAGTCCCAACAGTTTACTTTCATTTTTGTTTCCCTTGCCTCAGGAGACATATCTAGAAAAAAAGGTTGCAATGGTTGATGTCAGAGAAATTACTGCCTGCACTCTCTTTCAGGATTTTTATCATTTCAGGTCTCACATTTAAGTCCTTAATCCATTCTGAATTTATTTTTGTGTATGGTATAAGATAGTAGTCCAGTTTCAGTCTTTTGCATGTTGCTGTCCAGTTTTCCCAACACCATTTGTTGAGGAGACTTTTTCCTGTTGCGTATTCCTGGGTTTTTTGTTTTGTTTTTGTTTTTGAAGATTCATTGACCATGTATTCATGGGTTTGTTTCTGGATTTTCTATTCTATTGATCTCTGTGTCTATTTTTGTGCCAGTACCAAACTGTTTTGATTACTACAGCTTTGTAATACAGCTTCAAGTTCAGAATTGTGGTGCCTCCAGCTTTACTTTTCTTATTCAAGGTTGCTTTGGCTATTTGGGGGTCTTTTCTGGTTCCATACAAATTTTAGGATTGTTTGTTCTAGTTCAATGAAAAATGCTGGTGATGTTTTGAAAGGGATTACATTAAATATGTAGATTGCTTTGGGTAGTATAGACATTTTAACAATATTTGTTCTTCTAATCCATGAGCATGGAATATTTTTCTGTTTCTTTGTGTCATCTCCAATTTCTGTCATTAATGTCTTATAGTTTTCAGAGTACAGGTTTTTCACCTCTTTGGTTAGGTTTATTCCTAGGTATCTTATGATTTTTGGTGCAATTGTAAATCGAATTCTTCAATTTCTCTTTCTGCTGCTTTATTATTAGCATATGGAAATGCAACAGATTTCTGTACATTGATTTTGTATCCTATGACTTTACCAAATGCATGTGTCAGTTCCAGTAATTTTTTGGTGGAGTCTTTTGGTTTTCTATATATAGTATGTCATCTGCAAATAGTGAAATTTTGACTTTTTCCTTGCCAATTTGGATGGCTTTCTTTTTGTTGCTTGATTGCTATAGCTAGAACTTCCAGTACTATGTTGAATAAAAGTTGTGAGAGTGGACATCCCTATCTTATTCCTGACCTTAAGGGAAAAGCTTTCAGCTTTTCACCATTGAGTATGATGTTCACTGTGGGTTTTCATCTATGGCCTTTATGATGTTAAGGTATATTCCCCCTAAATCTACTATATTAAGAGCTTTTATCATGAATGGATGTTGCACTTAGTCAAATGCTTTTCCTGCATCTATTGAAATGATCACATAGTTTTTAACATTTCTCTTGTTGATGTATCATGTTGATTGAATTTGTGAGTACTGAAATAAATTGCATACCACAAATGAATTCCACTTAATTGTGGTGGGCGTTTTGTTTTAATGTATTGTGGAATTCAGTTTGCTAATATTCGTTGAGGATTTTTGCATCTATGTTCATCAGAGATACTGGCCTGTAGTTCTCTTTTTCTGTAATGTTTTTACCTGGTTTTCCTATGCTGACCTCGTAGAATGAATCTGGAAGCTTTCCTTCCCCCCCTATTTTTGGAGTATTTTGAAAGAATAGGTACCAACTCCTCTTGAAATCTTTGGTAGGATTTACATGTGAAGCCATCTGGTCTTTGACTTTTGTGTGTTGGAAGCCTTTGACTGCTGGTTCAATTTCATTGCTGGTAACCAGCCTGTTAAACTTTCTATTTCTTCCTGATTCAGTTTTGGAAGGCTATATGTTTCTAGGTATTCATCCATTTCTTCTAGATTGTCCAATTTGTTGGCATATAATCTTTCATAATACTCTCTTATATCTTTTGTATTTCTGTGGTGTTGTTATCTCTTGTCTTTCATTTCTGATTTTGAGTCCTCTCCCCTTATTCTCTTTTTCTTTTAAGGAAGAATCTAGCTAAAACTTTATCAATTTTGTCGTTCTTTTCAAAGAACCAGCTCCTAGTTTCATTGATCTGCTCTACTGTTTTTTAGTTTCTATTTTATTTCTGCTCTAATCTTTATTATTCCAACTCTCTACTATTTTAGAGTTTTGGGGTTTTTTTGTGATAAGCACTTTGGTTTGGGTTGTTGCTGCTTTTCATTTAGGGGGAGTTGAATTACTTTACATTTTATATGTAATGTGAAAATTAGTGTTTATTTTGCACTGTTTGAAGTTCATCCCTCATATTTCCATGAAATATGTCTGCCCTTAATCACAATGGCCTGACAGAGATGGCCAGGGGTGCTGAGATCACTCTGGTGTGATTTGCTTCCAATGTAGGCGATGCCATCTTCTGTTCTTACAACTGCTCTTTTTCCCTTCCAGGTGGACTCATCTCTCCTGTCTGTGTGCTCCCATCAGACAAGCAACCTTCCTGCCAAAATTAAAGCCATAATCCCACAAGATACATTGTGTTATGGGCTACAGTCTGGATCCAACATCTAGCATCTGAAAGTTAAAGCAATCAATCCCACAGGAATTTGTGGAAATTAGAAATGTGTGTCCTTTCAAACACATGACTATAATAAAAGTATTAAAAATAGCTAACCCCGTTCTAGTTTAAATATAGCCAGCTTGACAGCTTTTTAAAAGAATGAAATCTCTGATTATATTTTGAATGTAAGTTTAGGATTATGATTCAGAATACTGTCAATTATTTAGTAACTAAAATTAGAATAAATCAGGAAGGATTCTAGAAACTACATTTCAGGGAAATTAGCATCTGCCTTTCCAATGATGTACATTTTTCTTTAGTAGTAGTATTTCAAATCTAAGCATACTCAAGCTGTAGGAAAAAGAAAGGTACTTACTAATAATCCTGATTTTGAAGATGTATAGTATGGACCTAACACTGAGTGATTCCTGAAATCCTAGACTTTTGAGAGTCTCTGATATCCAATTAAGGATATTCAATAAGAGTGTGTAGCAAAATAACTAGTGAAGTATTAATCCGTTCACATTGTGTATTTCTCTTCTTATGCCACAAAGAAGACCATGTTTGTGTTCTTTTGTCTCAGGGGTGTTTGTGTTAAAGGCAGAAAGCTGAAGTTAACTGAAAAGTCCCTCCTCCTAGCTTTTGTTCCAAAAGCCAAAACTCTTTGAAGAGATTATGCTCCCTGACTTCCTAGGGAGTAAGGATATAAAAGCTGCTGCTCCTGGGGGGGGGGGGGCAGTGGGAGGGGGTACAGCCAGAGTACCCACTAGCAATGGGGGCCAGGACTGAGAACATTCTCCAAAAATCACAGCTTTTACAAGTATTTTCATTAGGGAAATATGTTGACAGAATTGGTGTTGAGAAAGTGATGAAAAGAGGGGTACCTGGGTGGCTCAGTCAGTTAAGCATCCCACCCTTGGTTTCGGCTCAGTCAGATCATGATCTTAGAGTCGTGAGATTGAGACCCGCATCAGGCTCCATGTTCAGTGTGGAGTCTGCTTAAGATTGTCTCTCTCTCTTTCCCCCTCTGCCCCTCCCCCCATTCAAACACTCTCATAAATATATATATATATATATATATATATATATATATACACACACACACACATACATATATATTATATATATATATATATATATATATATATGGTAAAAAGTTGTAGTAAAAAACTTGTGAAATATGCCATGAAAATATTAACAGTCAGACCCACAAAGAAAGAAGTCTCAGGGAGGAGCTTTTCCAGTTTGTATGATGACTCTCCAGCAGATCTTGGAGGCAGAGGCCTCTACTGGGCTCTGGAGTACTGCTGAGAACCTCAGCCCATACCTTCCCCTGGTATTAGAACCTGGCCTTGCCTCTAGTAGAGCTAAAAGAAGCTGGCCAGGATGGTAGTGTTTCTATGGAGAGCACTCTCAACTGAATGTAGCACAGAAGCAGCTGAGACACCTGCCTTTGAGGAAACACAAGAGCTTGGGCAATGAGCATCTCAGTAGCAATTAGGACACTGACTGTTAAAAGCTCTTCTTCATATATTCTGGACTGGTTAGACTGGGCAAGACACCCTCACTGTGAACCCTGGCAGCGTGGCAGCAATACATGCACATTTTACACCTATCTCCTTATGAGGCATCCTATATGACTACCCCTAGCTACCCTTCTTTTTTCTTTTTCTTTTTTTTTTTTCTATATTTCTTAAGAGGGATTGAGGCTCTTATTACAGAATCTTAGTGTATCAAAAATGGTAAAACTAACACTAGACAAAGGCCACAAGCAAGCATAGTTTTAAGTGTCAGATGTATCAAGTATTGGTGATGAACTCTATCTTAGGAGTATTTAAACTATATTAAATGTTAAATGATTTGAGAACATTTGATGGTTATCACTCAAGCATTTATAGGAGCTTGCCATGTGCCAAGTACCATGAAAATACTAATCCCTAAATAATGAAAAAAAATTGTTCCTGCTCTCAAGGAGCTCCCCATCTAGTCTGGGAACAAGATGAAAATTCAACAGAACCTAAAAAGTGCTTTATATAAGTACGTATATGTTTCCAAGGCAGCCTTATTAGGAGCAGAGTGTCCAAAGATGGGCCAAATTACTGACTTTAAGGGACTCTAAGTGAAAGTTCTGTGTTTTAGCCAAATAATAATGGAAGAATACACTTTCAGTTTCAACCTTTTCAGGATTTTCTCAGCAAAACAGGTCTTTTCTACATTTAAGAGTTCAGGAGTCTTTAAATGGATTTTAAGGAATCAGTGAGGTAAGGGGGGAGATTTGTCATACCTGAACTCTTCCAAATTTGAAACTTGTCTCTGTGGGAAAAATTAATTTTAGCCAAATTTTGTTTTTAAGGAATTGTTTCCTACCTCCCAAGTGTAGAGCAACATGGAATATAATATACTGCAAGTAACAAACAATCGTCATCATCAAAGTGCTTTCCTATTGATATATATTTTTAGATAAGCCTCCATTATAATTATGAGCATTAATCCTTAGCATGTGGCCTGGTTTGAGTTGAAAAAATAAAAAAATAAAAAAAAAAAAAAAGAAAATAGAGTAGAACAAAGTGTGTGTCTTTTAGTTTTATCCCAAATGTGATGGGCACCAAAAACAATGATCCCTCTTGTACAGCAAATTTCTTCCTCAGTGGAAGCACAGAGCCAGCAAAACCAAAGGAACAACTGGTATCTGCCCATTGTTAGAATGCCTGGTTGAGAATAGGTCATTTTTATGAGACATGAGGTCAGCTAGAAAAAATTAGGGAAATTTACACCAACTCAACAGTCTGGACTTAGAGAGCATCCTTCAACAATGTTTTTCACATAGCCAACCAAAAGAAGTCTTGCAATTGGACGGACTCTGGAGTCATTTGCCCTAAAGCAATCAAGTGGATCTGTAGTCTGAGAAGTGAAAAAACACTGAAGTAGTGCCTCTGTTAAGAAGTATCACCCTATCTATTTTTTCTTCTGTTTGAAGAAGGTCTTAGGGAATCTGAGCTAGACAAGTTCCCTTAAGCATTTGACTAAATGCATTGATGATTTTCATATAGCCAGTTCCTAGATTTCCTGTAACATATATGCAGATGTTCATTTGGTGAGACCCCTTCCGAAACAACAGATTCTTAGACAACTTTGAAATAATGAAAATTTTCTTTGCCAACCAACACCTTGAAAGAAGAATATTAGTGTCATGGGTACAGATGGAGAACATTACTGTTCCACAAATCCTCCAGCTTCACCATGTTGCTGAAAAAGAAACTCCACACTGACTTTTTTCCTAGATCCATGTGATATAAATAATAATTCTCAAATAAGTCATGTCTACCTCAGCTTAACAGAGTCAAGACCTTGAATCATGCTTTATTAATACTTGTCAAGAAATAAATGCTGTGACTTCTGTAAGATGGTATACGGGAAAATTATGAACTCACCTCCCATGGACACACCAAATCTATAGCTACATATGGATCATTTTCCTCTGAAAAAGATCTGAAAATTAGGTGAAGTACCTCTTTATATGAAGGATAAAAAGACCTCATCGAGATGGGTAGAAGAGGCAGAGACACAATCTCAACAAAACCCCACTCTCCAGTGCAGAAATGCACAACAGAGAAGGCTCTCACTAGCCCAGTACTTCTGGAAGAGTGAGGGATTGATGCCTCACATCAGGTACCCCAACCCCTGGGTTCTGCACTAGAAAGATGAACCCCCAAAACATCTGGCTTAGAAAAATCAATGGAGCTAAAATTCAAGGGACCCAAAATGCTATAAGAAACTGACATTCCCCTTTTAAAGGGATTGTATTTGATCTCACTTGCTCTAAGAGCAAGCAAAAAAACAGCAATTTGAAAAGTGCCTAGACTATATGTGAAGGAAATTTATTTACTGATCTAAAAGCTCCTGCTAGAGAGGCATCTGAAATCCTTCCTGGAGAAGAAGTACTGGCAGATGCTAATTTTCCACACTACACCTACTTGGCTCACACAGATAAGTGAGCTCCAAGGTGGCACCCTCCCTGCCCTGCTAAGACAGGAGGGAGTAAGCAGTCACAGACCTATCCCACTGCCATGTTGAAGTCAGGGAGTATGAGTGGTTGCAGTACTCTTCCTTCTTTGCTTGGGCAGATGAGCACCAAGGATCATGGAGTTCTTCAACTCCCTAGCTAAAGTCAGCAATTATTATGGGGATTGTGACACTCCCCTACTCCCTGGCTGGGGCTGGCAAGCATACTGGGTTGTGGTATTCTACTACCCAGCCTAAAGCTGGTACACATGCATGGACAAGGCACTTTCCTGCTGCATTCCTAAAGCCTGCAGGTATATGCAGTCCAGACATTTTCCCACTACCTTTCTGAAGCCAGTGAGTGTGCCCAGACCCCTATATTCTGCAGGGGCCTAGCAAAGCCAGCAGGTACACAGTCCGCATAGGGGTACTCTTTGATCACCTAGTCCTGGTGGCCAAGGGAGCTTGGTTCTTGAATTCCACAGGAAGATAACAATTGTAAAGGCAGTTCCTGGCATGCAACCACTCCTAGGGCACTGTACAGGCAGCAGACTGAGACACAACCCTTAGTCTTTCTCTGAAAAAGGCCTATTTACTTAGCCTGGAGCTTCAGCTTCAGGGATAGGCTTCAGACTTCCCACATATCTAGAGGCTATAAAGGCTCTACCAGGGAACATAAAGCAAGGAGACACCATCCTTGTGCAATCTCTTGACCTCACTACAGCTCATCAACACTTCCCAGGAAAGGAGTTTATACACTCATGTGGAACCCCAATTTTTTAAAAGATTCATTTATTTATTTATTTAGAGAGTGAGGGGGGAAGGGCAGGGAGAGAGGAAAAAAGAGAATCTCAAGCAGACTCCCTGCTGAGTGCAGAGTCTGATGCGGGGCTCCATCCCACAACCCATGAGATCATGACCTGAGCCAAAACCAAGAGCTGGATGCTTAACCAAGTGAGTCACCCAGGTGCCTCTCATCAGGAGGTCCAATTTTTGCAACTGTCACCCCGGGGGACACCTCCAGAACTCCTGGTCTGGAGCCCAACAGGGATTTCAAATGCAGCCCCACAGGACTATATATATTTGCATACTTTAAAAGCTGCTGCCTGAGGGTCTGACATCCAATCAGCCTGAAACTGGGTGCTAAATGAGATTCCTCCCCTTGGATCACTGACAGGTCTTGGCACACCCTCAGCAATGGAGACATGTCAAAAATAAATCAGATAGTTTAGACAATCACAAAGGTTTGAGAGGCAACCAAGAACTAGGACACGGTTGAACAAGAAGGATTATCACCTACACAGAGCCACCCCTTCATGACTGAGAAAGGTAGATCCTTTTCCTAATATATAGAAACAAACACAGATAGTGAAGCAAAAATAGGAAACAGAGAAATACATTCCAAATAAAAGACCAAGAGAAAACCTCAAAAAAAAAAAATACCTTAATGATACAGAGATAAGTAATCTACATGATAAAGAATTCAAAGTAATGATCATAAAGTTGCTCATGTAAATGTGAGACAGGAATCCAAAAAAATCCTAGAGAACATAGATACAACCACTTCAACATCAACTGAAGCAATCCCTTGCTAAACATGTCTCCAAAGGCAAGGGAATCAAAAATGTACTATTGGGACTTCATCCAGATAAAAAGCTTCTGCACAGCAAAGGAAATAGTTAACAAAATTAAAGGCAACCCTCCAAATGGAAGAAGATATTTGTCAATGACATATCAAATAAAGGACTAGCATTCAAGATCTATAAAGAAGTTATTGGGATGCCTGGGTGGCTCAGTGGTTGAGTATCTGCCTTCTGCTCAGGGCATGATCCCAGGGTCATGGAAGCAAGTCCTACATGGGGCTCCCCACAGAGAGCCTGTTTCTCCCTCTGCCCATGTCTCTGCCTCTCTCTGTGTGTCTCTCATGGATAAATAAATAAAATCTTAAAGAAAAAAAAGAACTTATCAAATTCAATACCCAAAAAACAAATAATCCCATCAAGAAATGGGCAGAAGCATGAACAGACATTTCTCCAAAGACATACAAATAGTCAACAGACACATGAAAAAAAATGCTCCACATCCCTTGGCATCAGGGAAACACAAATCAAAACCACAATGAAATACCACCTCACACCAGTCAGAATGGCTAAAATTAACAAGATAGGAAACAACAAATGTTGGCAAGGATGCAGAGAAAGGGGATCCCTCTTACATTGTTGGTGGGAATACAAGCTGGTACAACCACTCTGGAAAACAGTACAGAGGTTCCTGAAGAAGTTAAAATTAGAGCTATGCTACAACCCAGCAATTGCACTACTGGGTATTTACCTCAAAGATACAAATGTGGTGATCCGAAGGGGCACCTACACCCCAATGTTTATAAGAGCAACATCCACAATATCCAAACTGTGGAAAGAGCCAAGATGTCCATCAACAGATGAATGGATAAAGAAAATGTGGTGTATATATACAATGGAATATTATTCAGCCATCAGAAAGGATGAATACTAACCATTTATATAAATGTGGATGGAACTGGGGGATATCATGCTGAGCTAAATAAGTCAGTCAGAGAAAGACAATTATCATGGCTTTACTCATATGTGAAATTTAAGAAACAAAACAGGATCATAGGAGAAAGGAGGGAAAACTGAATGGGAAGTCATCAGAAAGGGAGAAAAACCATGAAAGACTCTTAATTATAGGAAACAAACTGAAGGTTGCTGAAGGGGAGGAAGATGGGGGGAATGGGGTAATTAGGTGATGGGCATTAAGGAGGGCACATGATGTGATGAGCACTAGGTGTTATATGCAACTGATGAATTATTGAACACTACATCTGAAACTAATGATGTACTATATGTTGGCTAATTGAATTTAAATTTTAAAAATGTTCACCAAACTCAGTAGAAGAATGAATGAACGCAGTAAGAACTCCAACAAAGAAGGAGAAAATATAAATACCAAACAGAAGTCACAGAGCTAGAGAATACAACTGAACTGAAAAATATACTAGAGGGTTCCAACAGCAGACTGGATAAAGTAGAAGAATGGATCAGCAAGCTGGAAAATGGAGTGAAACTCGCCCAAAGAAAAAAGAATTTTTAAAAAGTGAAAATAGCTTAAGGGACCTCTGAGACAATATCAAGTGAAATAATATTTGCATTATAGGGGTCCCAGAATGAGATAAAAGAGAGAAAGAGGCAGAAAACTTATTTGAAGAAATAATGGATGAAAACTTCCCAAACCTGGGGAACCAGACATACAGGACCAGGAAACCCAGAGTTCCAAACAAGATGAATCCAAAGAGATCTACACTAAGACACATTATAATTAAAAATCTCAAAAGTTATAGAATCTTAAAGGCAGCAAGAGAAAAACAAATTGTTACATACAACAAGGGAAATCCCATAAGGCTATCAGCAGATTTCTCAGCAGACACTTTGCAGGCCAGAAGGGAGTAGGCATGACATTAAAAGTCCTGAAAGGAAAAAACTTCCAACCAATAATATTTTACCCATCAAGGTTATCATTCAGAATTGAAGAAGAGATAGGGTTTTCCACACAAGCAAAAGCTAAAGCAGCTCATCAATATTAAACTGACCTTGCAAGAAATTTAAAGGAACTTTAAATATGAAAAAATATTATTTCATGATGATGAAAAGATAATGGTACTAAGATGAAAAAATAATGATGAAAAAATAATGGTACTAATCAATAACAAAAAAATATACAAAAGCGAAAAGCTTATGGGAAAAAAAGGCAAATATATAGAAAAGGTAGTAGATTAGTCACTTCTAAAAATACTATTAAAATTAAAATACAAAGATAGTAAAAATTAACTAAAACTAATTAGTTAAGAGAAGCATAAAATATGACATCAAAAACACAAAAGGGAGGACAGTGAAAATGTTTGTAACATGTTCAACTTTAAGTTGCTATCAACTTAAAATAGACTATTATAAATCTAGGATAATATATGTGAGCTTCACAGTAACCACAAATTAAAACCTTATAATAAATACACAAAGGAAAATGAAAAAAGAATCTAAACATAACACTAAAAAAATTCATTAAACTGCAAGAGAAAAAAGAAACAGAGAGAAACTAAAGAAAATAAGAAGCCAGAAAACAATTAATAAAATGCAATAAGTACATACCCATCAATAATTTCAGTGTAAATGTACTAAACTCTCCACTCAAAAGACATGGAGTGGCTAAATTGATAAACAAATAAACACATCTATATACTGTCTACAAGAAACTCACTTCATAAGTATTCTATATACTACCTACAAGAGACTCACTTCATAAGTAAAGATGTCTACACACAGATGGAAAGTAAAGGGATATTAAAAGATATCTCGTGTAAATGGAAAAGAAAGCTAGTGTGACTACTCATATCAGACAAAATAGAGTTTAAAACAAAGTGTGTAAAAATATGTAACATTTAAAAATATATGCACTCAACACAGAAGCACCAAAATATGTACATCAAATATAAACAGACATAAAGGGAGAAACTGACAGTAATACAGTACTAGTAGAGGATTTTTAACATCTCACTTATATCATTGGATAGATTGTTCAAACATAAAATCAATAAGGAAATATTAGTCTAAACAACACATCAGACCAAATGCATTTAATAAACATACACAGAACATTCCATCCAAAAGCAGTAGAATACACATTTTTTTCAAGTGCACATGGAATATTCTCCAGGATAGATCATATATTAGGCCACAAAACAAGTCTCAATAATTCAAGAAAATTAAAATCATATCGAGTATCTTTTCTGATCACACTGGTATGAAACTAGAAATCAATTATAAGAAAATAATTAGGGAAAACTGAAAATACAGGGAAATTAAACATGTCTCTGAACAACTACTTAGCCACAGAAGAAACCAAAGTAGAAATTTTAAAAATATCTAGAGACAAATGAAAACAGAAATAAAACATACCAAAATCAATGGGACATAGCAAAAGTGGTTCAAAGAAATTTTTTTTAAATATCAAATAATTTAACCCTATACCTAAGGAACTAGAAAAAGAACAAATGAAATCCAAAGTTAGTAGAAGGAAGGAACCAATAAAGATCAGAGCAGAAATAAAAGAAATAGAGACTAAAAAGACAATAGAAAAAAAAATCAATGAAATGAAGAACTAGTTCTTTGAAAAGATAAATAGATAAACATTTAGCAAGACTCACCAAGAAAAAGGAGAGTTCAAGTAAATAAAATCAGAAATGAAAAGGGAGAAGTTATAACTGATACCATAGAAATGTAAAGGATCATAAGAGACTACTATGAACAATTGTACATGAACATATTTGATAACCTAGAACAACTGGATGAATTCCTAGAAACTGACAAACTTCCAAGATTGAATTAGAAAGAAATAGAAAATTCTATTGAATAGATACTGCAAATAAAAAGATTGCACTAGTAATAAAAAAAACTTCCTGGGGTACCTGGGTGGCACAGTCAGTTAAGCATCTGACTCTTGATTTCAGCTCATATAATGATCTTGGGGTCATGAGATAGAGCCCTGCACTGGGCTTCACAATCAGTGTGGAGTCTGCTTGTCCATCTCCCTCTGTTCCTCCCCTAGCTCACGTGCTGATAAATAAATAAATAAATAAATAAATAAATAAATAAATAAATAAATTCTTAAAAAAAAAAAAAAAAAAAAAAAACTCCTGACAAAAGTCCAGAATCAGATGGCTCCACTGGTGAATTCAGTCAACATTCAAAGATAATTCAATACCTATCCTTCTCAAGTGGAATTTATTCCAGAGATACAAGGATGATTCAACATCTGCAAATCAATTTGATATACATTAGCAAAATGAAAGATAAAAGTCATGAACATCTCAATAGAGGCAAAACAAGGTCTTGATTTGTCAAATTCCACATACATTTATGATAAAAGTGCTCAAAAAACACTCAGTGGAGATAGAGGGACTATACCTCAACATAATAAAGGCTTATGACAAAGCCACAACTAATTTAATAATCAATAGAGAAAAGCTGAATACTTTCTCTCTAAAATCAGGAACAAGACAAGGATGCCCAGTCTCACCAATTTTTATTCAACATACTACTGAAGTCCTAGCCATAGCAATTAGACAAGAAAAAGAAATAAAAGGTATGCAAATTAAAAAGGAAGAAGAAAAACTGTCATTATTTGCAAATGCCATAACACCATATATAGAAAATCTTAAAAACTCCACAAAAAAAAAAAAAAAACTATTAGAACTAACCAATGAATTCAGGAAAGTTGCAGGATACAAAATTAATATGTAAAAATCTATTGTGTTTCTATACAATAACAAACTATCAGAAAGAGAAATCAAGAAAATAGTCCCATTTACAATTGCCTCAAAAAATGAAATACCAATTGAACACCAATAAAAAATAAATTTATTATTAAAAAAAATGAAATACCTAGGAATAAATTTAATCACAGAGGTGAAAGACCTGTACATTGCACAAACTATGAGACATTGACGAGAGAAAATGAAGAAGAAACAAATACATGGAAAGATATTCCATGCTTATGGATTAGAATTAATATTGTTAAGATGTCCATGCTATCCAAAATGATCTAGCAATTCACTGTAATAACTATCAAAATTCCAGTGGCATTTTTCACAAAACTATATAAAATAATTCTAAAATTTATATGAAACCACAAAAAAACTCCGAATAACCAAAACAATCTTGAGAAAGAACAAAGCCAGAGGTATCATATTCCTTGATTTCAAATTATACTACAAAGCTATTGTAAAACAATATGGTACTGGCACACAAACAACACAGAGATCAATAGAAAAGAATAGAGAACACAGAAATAAACCCATGTATATATATGATTAATTAATTTTCAATAAAGGAGGTAAGAATATACAATGGGAAAGAATAGTACCTTTAGTGAGTGGTATTGAGAAAAATGGACAATTCCATGCAAAAGAATGAAACTTAACCATCATCTTATATCATATATAAAATTAACCCAAAATGGATTAAAGAGAGGTCCCTTGGTGGCTCAGTCAGTTAAGCATCTGATTTCAGCTCAATTCATGATCTCAGGGTCCTGGGATCCAGCCCTGCATCAGACTCCCTGCTCAGTAGGGAGTCTGCTTCTCCCTCTCCCTCTCCCTCTGCTCCTCCCCCTGCTCCTTCTCTCTCTCTCTCTTGCTCACTCACTCTTAAATAAGTAAATAAAATCTTTTAAAAAATCAAAATGGATTAAAGCCTTAAATGTAAGACCTGAAACCAAAAAAAAATCTAGAACATATAGCAGTAAGTTCCTTTACATTGATCTTAATGATGTTTTTTTTTAACCTGACTCCAAAAGGAAGGAAAACAAAAGCCAAAATTGACAAATGAGACTATATCAAACTAAAAAGTTTCTACACATTGAAGGAAACCATCAACAAAAGGAAAAGTCAACCTATTAAATGGGAGGAAATATTTGCAAATCATACATTCAATAAGGGGTTAATATCCAAAATATATAAAGAACTCACACAATTCAGTAATTTTAAAAATCCAGTTTAAAAAAGGACAAAGGATCTGATTAGACATTTTTCAAAGAAGATGTGTATATGGCCAACAGATACATGAAAAAATGTTTAGTATCACTAATCATCAGGGAAATACAAATCAAACCACAGTGAGATATCACACTATACTTGTCACAGTAGTTATTATCAAAAGACGAGAGACAATAAAGGTTAGTGAGAATATGGAGAAAAATGTTCCCTTTTACACTATTGGTGGGGGGTTAAATTGGCTGTCATTATGGAAAACAGTATGGAATTAGCAATTCCACTACTGGGTTTCTATCTGAAGAAAACAGAAACACTAATTATAAAAGATATATGCACCCTATGTTAACTGCAGCATTATTTACAATAGGTAAGATATGGAAACAACCTAGGTGTCCATCAGTGGATGAATGGATGAAGAAGAGGTGGTATATACATACAAGGGAATGCCAGTCTGCCATAAAAAAGAATGAAACCTTTCCATCTGGATAATACAAATGGACCTAGAGAGTGTTATGCTAAGTGAAATAAGTCAGAGAAAGACAAATACCATATGATTTCACTTATACATGGAATCTAAAAAACAAAACAAACAAAACAAAATAAAACCTAGACTCATAGATACAGAGAAGAGATTGGTAATTGCCAGAAGGAGTAGGGTTGGGAGGGATGAAATGGGTGAAAGGGATAAAGAGGTACAAACTTCCAGTTTTAAAGTAAGTCATGGGATATAATGTACATCATGGGAAATATAGTAAGGAACTTTGTATTATGACAGATGTTGACTAGACTTCTTATTGTGGTGATTGTTTCACAACATATACAAATGCTAAATCACGTGTTGTACACCTGAAATTAATATACAGTTGACCCTTGAACATAGATTTGAACTGCATAAGTCTGCTGATACAAGGATTTTTTTTTTTACAGCACAGTACTTTAACTGTACTTTCTCTTCCTTAACATTTTCTTAATTACGTTTTATTCACTCTAGATTACTTTATTGTAAGAATATAGTATATAATACATATAACATACAAAATATGTGTTGATTGGGTATGTTATTAACATAAGGCTTCCAGTCAACAGTAGGCTATTAGTAATTAAGTTTTCAGGGAGTCAAAACTTAAGAGGGAGATTTTTTTACTGCACAGGGGTTGGCACCCCAGCCCCCCTGTGGTTCAAGAGTCATCTGTAGTATCATATGTCAATTTTTATACTTCAACTTAAAAAAGAAACGCTGGAGTTCACGGGCTTTCTAAAGTACAAATTTTGAAGAAATGTATTAACTTCAGGCAGAAAGCTTTACCTTAAGTGACTAGCAAAGTCCATTCTTAGATTGATTTGACAAAGAGTTCCCACTCATGACTTGAGTGACTTGATTGACATCTTGGGCCATCTGAATGAGCCATAACTCTTGACTCGAGGTCCAGCTCATTCCATTATAGATGCTGTAGAAAAAATTTAAAGTCTCCTGACCAAGCTACCATTGTGGAGAGGTGTTTGGAGAAAGACAGCTGTGTGCTCCTTGCATTGTTGGAGAAAGGGTATCTGGAGGCTGGAGCCAGATTGAAAAGGCTCTGCTGGCTCTTGTGCAGGTGCAAATGGGCAAAGAAATCCTTGAAGAATACTTCTTTGGGTGACCTTAAAATTGAAATGTATAATCCTGGTTCTTTCTGACGACGAAGGCAACATTTATGATTCAAACACTGACGAAGTTGATCTCATTGAAATGAAGACAAAGAAAATGCTATTACATAAATTCAACTCAAAGTGTTTTAGAGAATTCTCCATTCCTTGACATAAGCCTATCATCATCTATCAGAATAACCTATGAAAACTCTTTTGCTAGCAAATACTACTATAAATTAGAATTTGCTATCCTTGTTACCACTAAAATGAAAAGTCTAAGCTGATTGCATATGAAAGATATTTGCATTATCATGTCAAAAAAGCACTCTGTAATTTTAATCTCTTATTCTAACCAAACAGTCTTGTGAAACTCACTTTTGAGCTAAACTAGGTTTTACTTAAATTTGCACGTTATGACTTACTAAGGTTTCTCAGGAAATGGCCGTGAATTTTTCCATGCAAAAATGAGATTAAGAGGATCACAAGACTTTTAAAGTATTGTTTTAACATTTTGACTATGTGAAAAGTATGTCTGCAATGCAGCAAAATAAATTGTATGCAGAAAATGTGTGTAATGTGTTTATATGCATTTTTCTGGAGAAAGCATCTGTAGCTTCTGTCACATTCCTAAAGACTACCCACCCATCACATATACACCTAAAAATGATTAAGAATCACTGACTAGTTAAATGTATATTTCTGATGGGCTCTGAACTAGTAAAAGGAGCAAACCCAAAGTCATGTAAAGGACATTTTCTTATCAACAGTCTATGGATCTGGGTTAAAATGAAGTTCTTGTTCTTTTCTTTTTCCTCATGGTCCTCAAAGTCCATGTCCATATCTCTGAGGCACAAGGCAATCCTAGCAGTCCTAACCCTGAAATTCATGAGATACTTATTAGGGATCCTATGCTGGCAAAATGTACTTAAAATAATTAGCCTTTGAACCAGACATTAGAGTATCATAATACATTGCCTTTCAGTTCTCCAGAAGACTCACAGCTAATAAAGAAAAAGAAAGACTTAAGGAAAATAAGGACAGATGAAGTCAAACACAAGACATTTAGCACAACTTTCCCAGTGGACCAAATACACATACACACAGACCAGGGGCATGCTATGTGTGTGTGTGTCTGTGTGTGTGCGCGTGCACACCCATATTTGTATGAGCATGTGAAATGAGCAAACAGCAGTGATTTCTTCCAGCCGAATGCATATCTTTGAAAGTGGAGAGTCAGCCCTGGTGATGCTAATGGAGTGGAACATAAATATTGGCAAGCTAGTTGTCAAATAGAGGCTTTTAAAGGTTGGAATTTTTCAAGGAAAATGTTAACTGCAGTTAAAGGGCCAAGTGGTCTTAACCTGATCTCAAAATCTAGAATTTCACTTGAAGTTCTAAACACCCAGGACTGTTACGCTAAATTTAGCCTTCCCAGCTCTGCGAATGGCATTTTGGAATGTTTGGTCCATAACGATAAATCACCACACTTGCTGAATATGGGGTTAGAAGGGGACTAGCAGACATAACCAATTAATATATTAGCCTCCTAAGCATTCCTAGAGCAGAGGTGAGGGTCCAGGCCAATAATGAACTGTTTTGCCCCACTTCAAATAGCAAGTGCTCTCAACTCTAGACAGACTTCCCACCCTCCCCTCACCCCCCACATCAAGCAGGTCTTTGCTTCTCACCACTATTCCAGAGCATACACATCCCCAAAATCAACTCAATTTCTACCTTTCTGAGGCTTTCTTCCCCCAACTCCCCACAACCACATCGATCTCTACCTTCCCTAAATTTTTGTATATCCTCTATTCCCAATCCTGCTCACTTGCTAACTCTGGTTGCTATCTTTCCTATCATAACAGCTAACACTTACTTGAATTTTTACTATGTGCCAGGCACTATGCTAAATGCTTTACAGGAATGACCTCATTTAATCCTCACAGCAACCCTATGATATAGTTTTTATTATCATTCACAGAAGAGAAATGTTCATATGAGGAAACTAAGGCTTAGAGAGGTAAAGTAACTTTCTCAGGGTCCGCAACCAATAAATAGTGGGCCAGGCAATCAATCAGGTTGTCTGGCTCAAAGCCTGCTCTCTTAATGGTAAAAAGTATAGCTGCTTTTTGGATGTGCATATACTGTCTACCCGGCTACATTTTAGGCTCCTCAGGACACCTGTATGCCATTTTCTTCACATGACCCATAGAGCTGGCATTATGCTATACTCATAAACAATCAATACTTATTGAGGGAGTAAATGAATTAATAAGTGAATAGAAAAATCAATGCACCAGCTGCAAAACCCAAGAAAAATTAATTGATTTGGACTTCCAAACAGCATGCAGAATCAGGGAAAAAGTGTTCCTGTTACTACATTTGGCAGCAGAAAACATAAATTGCTGACTCGCTCCCCTTGTGCTAGTGCAGAACTGGAGAGGGGGAATAGGTCTCTGTGAACAACCATGACATCCCTCAGCTTTGTCCCTGGAAGCCCTCCAATCCCCCAAGTCTATACAGATCCTCAAAATCCACAAGTTTCACGGGAAGAAAAGGGAATAGCACAGAAGTTTGCCACCACCCAAACTAATTCTTCTCTAAATCCAACACGGCCCACATGCATATATTCACTCAGATACACTCAGAGAAAGATGATTCTAGTTAGTTTACTTAAGTATTTACTGAGTATTTAGCCCAGAAATCCACAAACTTGGCTTCACATCACAATCATCTGTTGACCTTAAAAACTGTTGAGGTCTGGGCCCCACCCCAAACCAATGGACGCAGAGTCCAAATACTGGGATGCATTAACAATCATCTGTGCAATTCTGATGTGCAGTTGAGGTAAAGAGCCACTAAAATCCATGCCAGGCACTGTGTGCCAGGAGCTGGGTCACAGAGATGTAAGTGTGAAAAAGGAAGTTTGTGGAATAGTAGGAGAGTCACAGAAGCAATTATAACTTAAAACATCATGGAAAAATTATAAATATACATCATGAAGTGCTCAAACAGAAATAACCAGAGGCCACCGAGGGATCTCAGAGGAGGAGTACCTACTCTCACTAGAAATTTTTAGGAGGCAGGATTAGATGATGCAGATGAATGAGGTAGGTATGTTTACATAATGAGATGCTGGACTGGGTAGAGGTATTAGGTTGAAATACATGCTTTCCTAGAGCAGAAGGTTAGACCTCCATAACCTCTGATGTCCTCCCTCTGCACATTCCCAAATGCTCCCTATCTCTGGCAGTAGCTGCAACTGCCTTTCAGAGACCCCTGAGTCACTCTGAACCTCTTTGAATCTCATAAATAGAATGGAAATGGCAACTATTAAGTATTAGTCCTTGGGATTTAACATTAGATTTAAAACTTTTTGGAACTTTTGGTCAACCATCAATGGAGATTGAGAGATTTTGCCCTAAATTTGTTCACCTGTGAAATAAGTATAATAATCCATACTTTTCCACAGATTATGAAAATTCACATATTTATTCAATAAACATTTATTGAGCCACTCTGTATTCCAGGCATGGTCCTAGGTACACAGATACAATGATGAACAATTACAGATCCAGATTCTGTTCTCATGGACCTCACAGTCTAGCAAGGGAAACAGACACTGAGGAAATAATCATGCAAATCCTTGTGTAATTACCTAGAGAGTCCTGTGAAGGAAACATGTATCACTTAATGCCACAAGAGCATCTAAAAGGGAAACCTGGCCTGGTCTAGGAAATCAGGAAAGGCATCCCCGAAAAAGAAGCACTTAGGATGAGATCTGAAAGATGTCTAAAAGAAAACAAGATAAGGAAAGAAGAGAAACTAGGCAATGGGAAGCCTGGGAGAAGCCCCTCTAGCAGAAGCAAAGCCAGTGCAGAGATCAACCAAAAGCAGGCTAGTGTGCCTGCAGCGCAGAGAAGAGGGATAGTGTGCAGCACAGACCAGAAAGGCAGTCAGGGCACTGCCAACCAAGTCCTCATCCCAAGGAGGGGGAGGTCCTTGGGATGCTTCTAGGCTCTGAGATGATCAGTTATGAAGTTTTAAAAACCCCTCTGGCTGTTAAGTGGAAAATGGATTGGAGGGATGAGAATGGATATAGATGAACCACTTAGGTTGTTACTAAAGTGGTCCAGACCAGATATGGCCAAGTTTAGTCTTGAACATACAAAATTTGAGGTGCCAAGTGCAAAAGAGAATTGAATTTGAGATAGTGACTATTTGTGGGCCATATACTATTTAATTAATGTTATATAGATACTCAGGTATATTTGGAAAGGGAAAACTAAATAGATTGCTTTTGACACTTTAACTTAGAATCAGCAGTTTCAATTCTACCTTCTTAGACCATCATTTTGAGTGAGGCCATCCATCTGGACAAGGTTGAGCCAAGAGCTCCAGAAGCCCCTTCAGAGTATCATTGGTAAGTAGCAAGTTGATGCTGGGAAGGAGCCAGTGAACCAGGCCACATTTCTCACCCTGGGACAGCTGCAGAGATGCTGCCCTCAAGCTCAAGAGGAAGAAATTCGCCTTCATTTAGCTATATTTGTAATTTCAAACCTACTAAGGAATAACAAATTGCAAACTCAGAAAGCTTTAACTGGTCCTGGCTGAAGAAGATGAGGAGGTTAAAGGCCACCATCTCTGGTCAAGAGGGATGTGGGTTGGAAAGCTAATTAATGAATGATCCTAAGATCATAATCTAGGCAAGCTATGTGCAGTAAGACAACCATGTCCCAGAAGGGGCAACCAGGAACCTATTTCTCTTGCAAACTGGTCCATCTCTTTATAATAAACTTTACGTTCTTTGGAAGGTAATTCTGTAAGGCTGTAGATGGAGGCACCCATGGCCCACAGGGGGTTCATTGCATGGGAACTGTCAGCAGAGGAAGATAGAGAGCCCAGAGGCTCTTGATACAGTCACCATGGCAACCAGCCCAAATCTGGTCCATTTTATTCACAGACAAAAAAAAAAAAAACCAGTTCAGGGAACACTGTAGGAAAGTAGGAGCAGTTTAGATTAACCAGGCTATCTTCTGGCCCCAAGCAATCTGCAGGATAAGACCTTGCATTAGGCAAAGGTCTTCACTGTGACAAAGCAGAGGATTTGTTAAGCTCTTTGGATCTCAGTGGGCCCATTTAACTTCTAGTGTGGGATAAAAAATTACTCTTCTCCAGACAGGTGGCCTGAAGTTTCACATGAACTCAGTTTGAAGTGGTAATGGTCACACCACAATAAACAACCATTCCAGACTCATTTTCTTCCTCATCATCTGGGAGATCAGGAGACTGTACAAATCAGCACCTTCTGATTTCTGACTTATCAAGAAAATATATCATGTTTTATAAATGAAAATGTGTCCTGGAATTGGCTTGAGTATTAACATATAATTCACATGTATGAAATCCCCTTTTTCTCTTGATAACGAGAACAGTTCAGTTCTTGAGAACTGAACCAGGGGAAGCAGCAAGAGTCTTTTCAAGTAAACATGCAACTCATTCACTAATTCATTTAATTTCATTTCTATTTATTGAAAACCTACTCTGTGCCATGGGGCTATAAAAATGACTAAATAAAGACTCTATTCGCGGTTCAATGAAGGAGAAGAACTTGATTTAAAACAAATAATAAATAAAAGATGTAAATGTTTTAGAACTGTAGAAGGCAAAGTAAAACTGTAGTGGCTCAAATAAAATAAAAGCTAACTTTTGTTCACGCAATAGTCTCAGACTAGTGGTCCCCTACCATACTGACAAGAGAGTCTATCATCTTTAATATATGGCTGCCATGACACTGGTTGCTATTCTATAGGCGGCTTCATGGACCAGACCTGGAAGTGGCACACATCACTTACATCCACTGGAGGGTTTTTAACTGTGTGTTCACACCTACTTCAAAGGAATCTGGGAAATGTAGTGTACTGGGGCACCCATGTGCAGTGCTAAAATCCTATTGCCAAGAAAGAGGGAAAGAGCAGAATTTGGAAAACAAGCCATCTCTGACAATAACAAAGATATGAACAAAGTTTTCTAAAAAAAGAAAAGAGAAACTAGGAAATCCCTATCATACTCAAAAATATTTCAAATATCTTACTTGTAATTCAATAAGTGCTAATAATAGCAATAATGAAGTATCGTTTCCCCTATTAAATGCTAAAAATAAAGAAAAAATAAGTTATTGTTGGCAAGTATCCAAAAAAAGCACTGCAACTGCAGAAAGCATTAATTAGTACAATCTCTCTGCAGGGAAGTTTGAAACTATGCATGTAGCAGATTTTTTAAAAGTCACAACAATAAAGAAAATCAAGTGTATAATACTGTAATCTCCTTCATTTATCTATATTTTAACCTGGCTTCTGGGCACCTACTTCCATTCAAGATGGGGAAAATTATACCTGTCAATTCAAGGTACCAGTGACTTCCAATTTAAAACTCAACTCTTTGGGGGACCAAAGACCCCCAAAGTCTTCAAGACCAAGTTTTCACCAACTTCAGCATTCCTTCTACAGGTGGCCTCTATAAAGTCAAAATATATTCTTTATTGGGGCACCCAGAAGCAGCACAACCCTACTAACACCTTGATTTTAGATTTCTGACTTCTAGAACTCTAATAGAATAAATTTGTGTTGTTCTAGGCACTAAATTTGTAGGAATTCGTTACAGTAGCAGGAGGAAACTAGTGGCCCATTCCTTTGCTCCCCAGAGCCCTCTCACCCAGCATACTGATCCTAGAGCACAAAATGATCTGCTATATAAATTTGGAACCAGGAGTAAGCAGTGTGGCCTAACATGGTTGAGGAGATACTCCCAGGCAGAGCCTGAACCAGACCTGTCAGATCTGAATTTGCTGAGTTGAGAAGAGACACTCAGACCACAAAGGGTAATTCAGAATCAAGGCAGGAAGGCAGGAGTGTTATGGTAGGTGAAGACAACTAGGCAGACCACAGCAGTGGCTCAAAGAGATTCAACAGATCTGATGAGGAAAGCTGGCACCTTCCAGGTTTTCCTCATGCTTTCAAATTGATGTCAGGACAAATAGGACCTCTGCCATCTGCTGATAGCTTAGGCCAGAGGCAGAATCCTGGATAAGAAGTCCCAGAGCACTGACTGTAGGAAACCACAGCCACTCAAGTAACTATGAATATATATGTGAGCATTGAGCCTCCTTTGGAGAAAACCTCCAGCCCCATGCTTTGCCCCCCTCAACCAAGTAAGTCACTCAACATCCTGGGCTTCATTCAGCAATATTTTTTAAAAAGACATGGAGTCCATAAATTCCTAAGGACAAACAGTAGGACCTGGTGAAATCCTGGAGTTCCTTGAAGCTCTTAGAAGCTGTATGTCTATAATGAAAGAAGATATAATTGGTTTAGACACACAACAAGGCCTGGCCACAGACTGGAAAGCTCAGTTCCATCTCTTAGGCAGGGGAATCCACATAAGCTAATGTTCATGAGGGATAACTAGGGGAAAAGTGATATTTTAGGAAGTCTGATCTGTGGGTAAACAAGAGAGGAGAGACTGAAGACATGAAGAACAGGAAGGAAAGCACTGGCTGGAAGGGACATGCGGAGTAAGTGTCTTGGACAGGTAGTAGTAGCAATGTCAACCACATCTCCAAACACTGGTTGTGTAAGGAATTATTTGAAAGGCTGGACTTTGGCCTCTCAATATCCTCTAGTAGGGTACTTTGATCACAAGGCTTACTGAGATCAAGAACTAGACAACAAATTTTCCATTCTCCTCTTTAAGTACACATATTAAATAGCTGAATATAGCTTATATAAATGCATGATAATTAATCAAGTAGTTAAGAAATCAATTCCAAGGTCTTCCAGTGCATTTCTGTGTTAACTCTGCAATTGACTAAGGCAGAGCCTGACCCTTGGCACTTTGATGAGGAGGACTTGAGGTCAAAGCAGATAGAGATTCAGATGGGCCCAATAGAGCTTAAGAAACAAGCAGGACCCAGAGATCAGAACAGGCAGCAAGTCAGAACAGTTGGTGGTCAGAAAGAAGCAGCAACATTAAGAACAACTCAAATTTCCTTTAGGTCATAAAGGAAATTTCTGACCTAACCTGAAGATTCTTATATACTTCCTATTAGAGGTGGACCAAACCCAGAGTCTCAAGCAGCACAGGGTCTTCAGGTAAAACCAGGTAAGTGACTATACCTGAGGAAAGGGTAGTGAGATCACAATAGCAGAAGATATATTGGCATAGCCCCTTTTCTAACTCACCTTAAATTTTATTATGATATCAAGACCCATCAAGGCCTAAGAAACATCCCTAAGAATTCAGAACAGTGTGACATAAAAAGCCCCTCTCAGCCAGGTCTACAGTTGCTGGTGACTTTTCTGCATTCAAAGCTTCTTTGTCAGCCATGAGAAGGAATCATCGGAAGGATGGAGAAGTGTGTCCTCTCTACTTCCCTCTCATTCTTCTCTTTCTTTCATTTGGCAGAAGCCAAGAAAGAAGAAAAATCATGCCGCTTAAGTGTGAAAATTCCATGACTCGTACTATTCTTCAGTGAAAGTAGCTTTCTTCTCAACTCCTAGAGATATCTTCCCTCCAGTTAGGTGTTTCCAGCAGTAGCTGCTGGCTAGGTATTATTTGAAATTTGCATTCTTTGCCACCCACACAACCTACACATTTTAAGCTGTTTCTGACATAAGTCATTCCCAAAAGTCTTTTATAAAGCATCTCCCTCACCATGAAATATTTTATCCCAATATTTAAACATAGGTTTTACACTATAAATGTAAAGTGATCTCCTCACACAGACACATCCTTGGAGTGTGCAAAAAAGAGTGGGGGGATGAAGTCGGGACCAGAAGGCACAGATCTAGAAGAATGCAACAAGTGGGCTCCACCTGTCCCTGAAATCAGATAGAGAAATTTTTAAGAAGTTTGGGCATGGCTTAAGAAAGGATTCCTGGATGAAGTGAAGCTATGAATGAGGCAGCAGCTATTCTCAGACTCAGTCTGATAAAGCCACATTTACAAGGCATTCAGAATCTGGAAAAAGGCAAAGAATGGGACCCTGAGTAGTGGCTGTGATGCATGAACATTGACCAGGCCAGATGTTCTCTGCAGCAGAGGGCAGCCTTGAAAGAAAATATCCCGAATCCTCCAGAAACCCATAGGCAAATTCTACTATACACTTAAAGAAGAGTTAATACCTATTCTCAAATTATTCTAAAAAGTAGAAAAAGAAGGAAAAATTCCAAATTCATCCTATGAGGCCAGTATTACTCTGATACCAAAACCAAATAAGGACTCACTAAAACAGAACTACAAGCCAATATCCCTGATGAATATGGATGCAAAAATCCTCAATAAAATATAAGCAAACTGAATCCAACAACACATTAAAAGAATCATTCACCATGATCACATGGGATTTATTCCTAGGATGCAAGGGTTGTTCAATATCTGCAAATCAATTAACATGAAATACCACACTAATAAAAGAAAGGATAAGAACCATATGATCATATCAATAAATGCAGAAAAAGCATTTGACAAACTACAACATCCATTCATGATTAAAACCTTCAACAAGGTGGTTTAGAGGGAACATACCTCAACATCATACAGGCCATATATGAAAGACCCACAGCTAATATCATCCTCAATGGGAAAAAACTGAGCTTTTCCTCTACAGTCAGGAACAAGAAGGATGTCCACTCTCACCACTGTTCTTTAACATAGTATTGGAAGTCCTAGCTACAGCAATCAAACCACAGAAAGAAAGAAAAGGCATCCAAATTGGCAAGGAAGAAGTCAAACTTTCACTGTTCGCAGATGACATGATACTGTATGTAGAAAATGCAAAAGAATCCACATTAAAAAACAAAAAACCTGCTAGAACTGATACATGCATTTGGTAAAGTCACAGGACACAAAATCAACATCAGAGATCTGTTGCATTTCCATATGCTAATAATGAAGCAGCAGAAAGAGAAATTAAAAAATCAATCCCATTTACAATTGCACCAAAAATCATAAGATACCTAGGAATAAACCTAACCAAAGAAATGAAAGGCCTACATTCTGAAAACTATAAAACACTAATGACAGAAATTGAAGACAACACAAAGAAATGGAAAAACATTCCATGCTCATGGATTGGAAGAACAAATATTATTAAAATGTCTATACTACCCAAAGCAATCTACACATTTAATGTAATCCCTATCAAAATGCCACCAGCAGTTTTCAGAGCTGGAACAGTTCAAAAATTTGTATGGAACCACAAAAGACTCCAAATAGCCAAAGCAACCTTGAATAAGAAAAGTAAAGCTGAAGGCACCACAATTCTGAACTTGAAGCTATATTACAAAGCTGTAGTAATCAAAACAGTTTGGTACTGTCACAAAAAACAGACGCATAGATCAATGGAACAGAATAGAAAACCCAGAAATAAACCCATGATTACAAAGTCAATTAATCTTTGACAAAGCAGGAAAAAATACCCAATGATAAAAAGATAGTCTCTTCAACAAATGGTGTTGGGAAAACTGGACAGCAGCATGCAAAAGATTGAAACTGGATCAAGTTCCAAACTGGAAAGTGCACTTTCTTACACTATACACAAAAATAATTCAAAATGGATTAAAGACCTAAATGTGAGACTGGAAGTCATAAAAATCCTAGAACAGAACACAGGCAGTAACATCTTTGATATCAGCCACAGCAACTTTTTACTATATATATCTACTGAGGCAAGGACACAAAAGCAAAAATAAACTACTGAGACTTCCTCAAAATAAAAAGCTTCTGTAGAGCAAAGGAAACAACAAATGGGAAGAAGACATGAATAGACATTTTTCCAAAGAAGACATACAGATGGCCAACTGACATATGAAAAAATGCTCAAATCACTCATTATCAGGAAAATACAAAGCAACACTACAAGGAGATATCACATCACACCTGTCAGAATGGCTAAAATCAACACAAGAAACAGTGTTGGTGAGGATGTAGAGAAAGGGGAACCCTCTTACACTGTTGGTAGGAATGTAAACTGGTGCAGCTGCTCTGGGGACAGTATGGAGTTTTCACAAAAAGTTAAAAATAGAACCACCCTACAATCTAGCAGTTGCACTAGTGTTTACCCAAATAATATAAAAATATTAATTAAAAGGGATATATGCACCCCTATGTTTAAAGAGCATTTTCTACAATAGCCAAGCTATGGAAACAGCCCAAGTGTCCATCAACTGATGAATAAAGAAAATGTCAGACATATAATGAAATATTACTCAGCCAAAGAGCGAAGTGTTTCCATTTTTGATGACGTGACTAGAACTACAGGATATTATTCTAAGCAAAATAAGTCAGGAAAAGACAAATACCATATGATTTCACTCATATGTGGAATTTAAGAAACAAACAAGCATAGGGGGAAAGAAGATAGAGATGAATCACTAAATTATATACCTCAAACTAATATTACAGCATATGCTAACAGGAATTTAAATAAAAACTAAAAAAGAAATGAAAGAGGAGACACTGATCACATAGAAATAATTATAATGAGAATACTATGAACAGTAGTATACCAACAAATTGGATGACCTAAGAAAAATACACAAATTCCTAGAAATTGAAGAAGAAAAAAAAAACAAGCCACTTAGCTTCTCTGAGTCAGTTTCCACATCTGTAAACTAGTGTGGTGAAAAATGGAGGTGATTCATAGAAAGCACTTAGTGTAGTACCTGGCACATAAGTGCTCAATAAGTGTTTGCTAGTTTTGTCCTCATTGTCATTATCACTACATTTATTGTTATTATTATTATTAGAGAGCAGGACTGCATCTCATTCCTATTCGATCTCCAGTGCTGAGCATAGACCCAGACATATAAAATTCTTTCAGAAAATGTGTGAAACAACTGAAGGCAGGGCTGGCTTCAGGGGCATACAACCTGTGGAATTGCCCAGGACATTACCCATGCCCATTAAGCCATGCTTGGTTTAATGCTTTGCTGTGGCCATCTTGAAATTCTTAATTTGTGAACAAGGGACTCCATATTTTCACTTGCTCAGGGCCCCATAAATTATATAGCCAGTTCTGAGTGAGGCTACAGTTGTAAGGAAGATGTGAGGAGGAAACTAAAGCAGGAATAATTAGGGGAGACAAGAAATCTGCAGAGAGGCTATTAAGAGTTAATGTGTATTTCCTCACCAAGTATTTCCTCTCCAGAATACAAAAGTCTTCAGTGGATCCAGCAACAGTTCATATCCTGAGTTTTTGCCAGTCCCCACATTTGCCACACATTGGAGGAATGTTTACCAAAAATGTCTGAGACCCCACCTGTTCTTAATCAATAATATTTCCAGAGTTTACAAGCCTTAACTCCAAGAGATCAAAATAATAGGAAAGAAAAGCCAGTTCAGTCCCAACATTTTCTGGATGCTGGCTCCTGGTTTTGCTTCTATTATATTGACTAAGAAATGACAAATATAACGCATATACTTCCACAATCACAAGTCTATATTTTAAAATTATTTCTTCCTCTTAAAACACATGCCCCCCAACCTTCACAGCTTGCGTATTACCAGGCATTCCATATCAGAACCAGCACTCTGTAGCATCACTGAGACTAGCAGCCTCAGTCCACAACATCCTTCCTTGCTGAGTCAATCTCACAAACCAGTTACTTCTAATTTTGCAGTTCTGCCCATTACACTGTCACAAGCTGTGACTGGAGCAAATCACACTTCACAATGATATGAATGACTTTTTAAAGTGTGGGACATTCAGAAGTGTTCTATAGTTTTGAGGGTATAGATCCTTTACATCTTTGGTGAGGTTTATTCCTAGGTATCTTATGCTTTTGGGTGCAATTGTAAATGGGATTGACTCCTTAATTTCTCTTTCTTCAGTCTCATTGTTAGTGTATAGAAATGCCACTGACTTCTGGGCATTGATTTTGTATCCTGCCACGCTACCGAATTGCTGTATGAGTTCTAGCAATCTTGGGGTGGAGACTTTTGGGTTTTCTATGTAGAGTATCATGTCATCGGCGAAGAGAGAGAGTTTGACTTCTTCTTTGCCAATTTGAATGCCTTTAATGTCTTTTTGTTGTCTGACCCAGCAATTGCACTGTTGGGGATTTACCCCAAAGATACAAATGCAATGAAACGCCGGGACACCTGCACCCCGATGTTTCTAGCAGCAATGGCCACTATAGCCAAACTGTGGAAGGAGCCTCGGTGTCCAACGAAAGATGAATGGATAAAGAAGATGTGGTTTATGTATACAATGGAATATTACTCAGCTATTAGAAATGACAAATACCCACCATTTGCTTCAACGTGGATGGAACTGGAGGGTATTATGCTGAGTGAAGTAAGTCAGTCGGAGAAGGACAAACATTATATGTTCTCATTCATTTGGGGAATATAAATAATAGTGAAAGGGAAAATAAGGGAAGGGAGAAGAAATGTGTGGGAAATATCAGAAAGGGAGACAGAACGTAAAGACTGCTAACTCTGGGAAACGAACTAGGGGTGGTAGAAGGGGAGGAGGGCGGGGGGTGGGAGTGAATGGGTGACGGGCACTGGGTATTATTCTGTATGTTAGTAAATTGAACACCAATAAAAAAAAAAAAAATAAAGTGTGGGACATTTAGAACAGCTCCTTTGCTTGAAGAGTGTAAGGGTGAGACTCCTAGATGAGCTGTTAACTACTGGGTCTCCATATCAGTCATCCATTCAAACTGTGGCCTGCCCTTTGCCAGCAGGGGACCCAGGGATAAGGATGACACTGTTTCTGTTCTCACACAGCTCATAAGGGGCTAAAACAATAGTACAGGAGTAAAAGGAGGGAGAAGACAACATCCTGGATGAAAGAATATCTGAGCAGAGTTTTGAAGAACAAGCAGAGGAAAAGATTCTTTTGGGAAAATATCAGCAGTTTCGGGTATAGATGGGGAAGAACTTGGTGTGTTTCCGGGGATGTAGGTGCTTCCTCACCCAAGATCCTGGTGTGTAGGAAATGAGGAAAAGGACAGGGCAAGGTAGACAGGATCTCCTGAGCCAAGCAAGTTTGGTCTTTATTCAGAGAGTAGAAGGAAACTAGCAAAGCATTTTCTTTTGTTCTGATCCGATTTGTGATGCACAGGGACACACACTGTCTGCAGGTTGGGTTGGGGGATGAAGGTGGGAAAGGGGCTACACTTGAGCTCTGGTTTTTAAGTTAGCTTTGATTTGTTAACAGCTTAGAGGAGATTTGAGGCAGGTGATACAGATGAGGAGAGGAATGTAGCAACAGAGCCACGTGTTTACAGATCTTTTAGGAAGATTTGCTCAGCTGGGTGTGATGTAACCCTCTCCCCTTCTCCCCATGAAACCTCCTGTTAACATCAAGGCTTTCAGAAGGATTGTGTTTGGGAGCAGATGTGACAAGTGCAAAGACGAGTTTCATTGCATGGGTGGGGCTAGATCAAGAGTAACTGAGGGACAACTGGGTGGCTCAGTGGCTGAGTGTCCTTCCTTTGGCTCAGGGTGTGGGTCCTAGGATAGTCTCGCATCAGGCTTCCTACAGGGAGCCTGCTTCTCCCTCTGCCTATGTCTCTGCCTCTCTCTGTGTGTCTCTCGTGAACAAATAAAGTTATTTAAAAAAAAGAGTGACTGAAGGGAGTTTAGTTACCTTCAAATTATAATAAGGTCACTCAGGTGAGAGCCTAGAGGATGGACTGGAGTAGATGGCAGTCTGAGACCGAAAGTGAGGAAAGCAGAATGGAGACTCCTATAGCTGTCCTGTGAAAAGACCTAAGGGAGTGACCATGAGAATGGAAAGGAGTAGAACTGAATGATATCCAGGAAATGGAAGCTCTAGGATCTTGTTGCTAACCAGATGTAAGAGTTAAGAAAGGAGGAACCAAGGATGCATCTAGGAAACCCAGAGGACATAGCCTCCCCCACTGAAACAAGGAACATATAACAGGACAGTTTCAGGAACAATCTTGTTAGGGATATGATAATTCTGAATTATCTGTAGAACTTGCTGGTGAACATGGGCAGCAAGTAATATACAGATTGCGCTAGAGATATTGACTACCATATATCTTCTGGATTAGAGTATAAGCCTCCAAGGGATCCACTGTTTCTGCCTGATCTCCTGTCACTCCAGTCTCAGCACAGCAGCCAGTGTGATGTAATAAAACCTGAGTTGGAATGTGGTGCTTCTCTGCTTAGAACTTCCCAAGGGTTCCCATAATGCTGAGTTGCAGCTATAGTCTTTACTGTGCCCAACCAGGGCCCCAATGTAGGACCTCTCTTCTCTACTCCATTCCAACCATTTTGCATCCTCACTGCTCCTCTCTGAGTCCTTTGCAGAATGAAGGGGCACTAAGAGAATTTCCTCTTGGAGGTCCTTGTTTCCCTGAGAGTTAGGAGGAGGATCATCTCTCTGTATTTTGGAAGATGGAAGGATAATGACCATGAAGAAGGCAGTAAAGGTGGGAATCTGAAATAGCTGCCTTTGGGATGTGAGAAGGGAGCTGGTGGGATCTCTCTCAGCTGCTACTAAATGATAAACATAGATTACACAGCAAATCCACTGTCTCATTTAGAGAAAAACAAAGATGAATAACATGGACTGCCTTTACATTTAATAAATCAAATTATCCTAAGGTATGAAAAATTACCCATTGCCCATAAATACTGAGACCAAAGCCAAAAAAATGGACAAACTTTAGTATGAGAAATTTAAGTTGACTTCAAAAGCTTTTGATGTACATACTAATTACACATACTCTAGGTAGCTAGAAGACTCAAGAAATCAAATTTTGGTCTGAGATTAGGCCCATTCCTGTCTTGACATAATAATTTGCATTTATAAGTATTATAAATGTTTTATAGTATAAAGACTAAAAGTGAGAAAACCAGAATGGAGACTCCTTTAATTGCCCTGTGAAAAGAACAATATTGTCCTTGTATATAAAAATACTTTATACATAATGTAAATATTGAAATATATACATATTTATAAAGTCTTTTTACAACTGCCCTGAGAGGCACTGGAATAGGTATTAATACCCCTCTGTTGGGGCAGTTGGGAAACTCAGTCTAGAGCCGTTGAGCTGCCCAAGGTCGGTGACAGGAGGCCAGAACCCAGGCTCTATCCAGCTGGTTTGGCCACTACTTTCCACTAACCCACTCATTGCTTTTTCAGCTTAATCTTGAGGTTCTTCTCTGAGGGACCCCTTCCAAGGGGGTCCCTGCCAAAGAGAGTGAAGCTGACTGGCATAAGGAAGGAATTGACTTGGGGCAATACTGTGGCAAGTAAGACAGGGATGTCCTTGAGCTGATGGTTAGTCATAAGGCCACAGCATCTCTGCCCAGAAATCTTGTGTGCCCAGGGTGGAGCACATAAGAGGCCCCCAGTGGACCCAGTCCAGAGCCCTCTCTAAGTATCTGATCCTCAGTTCAGGCCTGAGGCTCAGCCCCAAAGGGACTCTCCTGCTGCATGTCCAACTTTTCACAAGCCTTTCCTGATGCAGCCATGATGAAATCTTACACATTTGTCCCCCAGCCTGAAATGTGTTTATGCTCCAAAGTTAAGGTTTGTAATGGGTTTTGCTCACGGGAATGATTATTTTAGTGCTGACTTTTAAAAAGGCAATTGATAACAAGTTTACCCAGCCAAAAGAGCTCTGGCAATTATCTGCAAATTCAGAATCCGTGAAGAGCCAAACCAGATCATTTAAGACCCCCTGAATCCATTCTGGGGCCAAGATTATCCAAATTGACAAGCTAAAAATGAGATAATTTATGCTAAAATGGTGTTTGTGAAATCAAGATGCTATTCTGGATGGCTGCTGCTGGGAGCTAATACAATCCCTTCTTCCCTTACTTTTCTCCTTCATGGGCTCCTTCCCTCCCCTATTCACTTTATCAGTTGAGGTTATATGGAAGGACGGTATTCAGAATGTTTTCAGCCTGTAAACTGGGTAGTTTTTAAGTTTCTCATGCAATTATTTGTATTGAATAAAAAGGTCTCCAATCTTAGGGTTTGTTGTCATTGTCTGTTTTTCATCAAAACTCTGGGCAGGGCCTAGGCTGTGCAGAAATCCCACTAATGAAAAGGAAGACAAGTTCTGAAATTGCTCATCTCTGCCAAGTTCTTCAGCTTACCCACAAATATCCCACCAGGTGGTTTTGGTCTTAACTGTGGGAACTGAAGCTCCACAGCCCTAAGAAAGAGGTTGACTCATGGGGGATGGGGCGGGGGGATTGTGACTTGCTCCAAGGCTTTTCCCCCAGGTGCTCTCTGCTCTGGGCTTGAAACATTGGAAGAGTCCTTGAAACTGAGGCCACCTCATTCTAGTCACCAGGGTACTCACCCATCAGCCTGGTCAGAAACAAGGAGACAGATCTTGGAGATCTAGGAGAGAATGAGCCCAAACTCAGCTGTGGTCAAATGTGGCAGATTAACCATACACACTGACCTCCTCCCCTCTCTGTATCTATCCAAGTGGAAGTGAAGGAATAAAAGAGCATCAGCCAACCAAGACCAGAAGAATGGAAAGGTAGAGGACAGCAAAATCAGTTTCAGTAGATTTTGGAGGCCAGAAAGCAGATAAATGAACGGTAACTTTCCTTAAAGTGTAAATAAAAACTTTGCAACCTGCAGAGCAGCCACATAGATGGGAAGCAAAGTTCTTTGTCCTGCAGAGTCAGATTAAGAGATTTAGGCCTCAGAAGCACCAAGAACTTTGGAAGCTAAGGAGATGTGGGGCTGAAAACTATGGAAGCTATTGAAAATCTAGATAAAGAGAAACTAGATCTTCCAAGCCCATACAGCCATCTCCAGCAGCCAGGCACCATCTGGATCTCCTCCCTTCTGCAGGAGACAAGAGGTTTATTCTCTGGAAAAGATAAAGCAGAGCCTTCAGCTCACAGGTCAGGAATTAGGTGCAAAGCTAAAAACAGGGGATTAGATAGATACTGAACTGTGGGGCCCCAGAATCTTCCCCTACTCTCCCCTACATGACTCTTAGGAGTAGGTCTCCTAAAAAAAAGAAAAGAAAAGAAAAGAAAAAGAAAAAAGGTTTATTCTCTAGAGGAAACTAAAACAAGTCCAGAGAAAGTACTCCAGTTATTAATGTTTGGGGACCCCTCCATAAGGTGGGCTGGTCACCCTCTGCTCAGACCTCAGGAAGAATAAGCAGAAAAACCTTGCCCCTACCCCTATGGGGCTTTTCAATGGCCTTATTTTTTTTTTAAAGATTTTATTTATTCATTTGAGACAGATATATACATATAGAGAGAGAGAAAGAGAGAGGAGAGAGAGCATGAGCAGGGAGAGAGGAAGAGGGAAGAGAAGCAGACTCCCTGTTGAGCTGGGAGCCTGACATGGGGCCCCATCCCAGAACCCGGTGATCACGACCTGAGCCCAAGGCAGACGCTTAAGCATCTAAGCCACCCAGGCACCCTCAATTGCCTTGCTTCTTTGTTCCAATTCAAAACAGAGACACCAAAGCAAGCAAAGACTGAGAGAAAGAGAGAGAGAAAAAAAGAGGAAAAACAATCTCAGAACCAAAACAATAACAGCACTAGTACAAATGAAAACTTGAAAAAAGTAATCTCAGAGGGACAAAAAACTAGCAAGTATTGGGGAGAGGAAAAAAAAATTTATGACAATCAAAAATTTAAAAAGTCAGCACAGGAATAGATATAAAGTTAAAAAACTCAACCAGAAAACAAAGTGAAAGATAAAAAGCTTAAAAGAACTAATGAGAAAACTAGAGAAGCCACTCAGGATACCCAGATAGAACAAAATTAAAACTACAAAAGATGTTCTCAATGAAAGTATAGAAGAACTAGAGGGTTTGACTTTCCAAATTTAAAAAGTCCACTGAGGACTTAGCACAATGAGGAAATAAAGAGCACACTTCACTGTGACATTTTAGAATACTGGGTTAAATGGACCATACTAAAAAAAAAAAAAAAAAAAAAAAATCACACTCAGAGGCATAAAAATCCAAGATACCCTGTACCCCAACAACACAACTAAGTGCCAGAGAACAATAGGGCAATGCTTTCAAAAGTCTGAGGGGAAAAGGTTTTCAATCTAGAATTCTATAAATAATCAATGAATCACAAGGGTAAGATAAAAATATCAGGCACAGAGCCCCAAATTTTTTTCATTTACAGTTTCTCTTGGAAAGCTCCTAGAGGACATATTTTAGCTAATTATAGGAGGAAACCCAAATATAAAACCAAAAAGGAAGACAATAGAAATCCAGAGAAGGGGGGACCCAGCCTAGAGATAATGGGAAAGAAAAATCCCAAAACAATCTCCCTTAGTAGCCTTATTAACAGTGAGTTTTGACGGAGCACGAGACAGAGCTGAGGATTTCCCAATCCATGAACATGGCATATCTTTCCATTTGTTTGTGTTATCTTCAATTTCTTTCATCAATATTTCCTAGTTTTTAGAGTACCAGTCTTTTCACCTCCTCGGTTAAGTTTACTCCTGGGTATTTTGATCTTTATTGGTGCAATTGTAAATAGGATTGTTTTCTTAATTTCTCTTTCAGCTACTTCATTATTAGTGTATAGAAATGTAACAGATTTCTGCATCTTAATTTTATATGCTGCAACTTTACTGAATTCGTTTACCAGTTCTATCAACTTTTGAGTCAAGTCTTAAGGGGTTTCTATATATAGTATGTCATCTGCAAATAGTGCTTCTTCCTTACCAATCTTGTTTCTTGTTCCCTTATTTCTGTGGCCAGGACTTCTAGGACTCTTGGCCAGTACTCTATGTTAAATAAAAGTGGTAAGAGAGGATATCCTTGCCTTATTCCTGACCTCAGGGGAAAAATCTCTGTTTTTCACCCTGGAGTATGTGAGTTTTTCATAATACGGACTTTATTATGTTGAGGTATGTGGAATTTAAGAAACAAAACAAATGAACAAAGAAAAATGGAGACAGACAACAAAAAACACATACTCTTAAATATAGAGAATAAACTAGTGGTTGTCAAAGAGGAGAAGGGAAGGAGGTATACTTATGATGAGCAGAGTAATGTATAAAAGTGTTGACTCATTACATTGTACATCTGAAATATACTGTATATTAATTAGACTTGAGTTTTTTAAATAAGAAAATAATGCAAAAAAAAGAGAGAGGACTGAGGAACTGATAACAATAGCACCCTACTTTGCTCAGCTATGAACAGTATCTACATATTCATCATAATATAAATACTGCATTACAAGTATTTTGGAAGGGTGAGGGGTGGTGATATAGAGAGTAAGTTAAGAGAGCTAAATCTTCAACAACCAAAACAAGAGAGAAAATACCATGCAAAATGGATCAGTGAAGAAAGAGGAGAATAATCACAGTATTTGCATACATGGAAGAAAATATCAAGAGAAACAATTCAAGAATGGACAGGGACTGGGAGGTACATGTAGGAGACTTTTTTAATATTTGGTAATATGTAACTATATTACATCAATAAAAATGAAATCTAAATTAATTTTTTAAAGTTAATTCAAACTCCAGTCCATTTTCATATACATAAGAATGATTGAAAGCCTCCATTTAATTCTATTTTGATCCCTGAATATAACAAAAGAGGTGGTACCTCTCCTTTTTCACAATTTTCTGATGGTCACCCACCCTATAAGATTCCATATGGGCTTCTAGGAAGAACTTTTTTTATTTTTTGGCTTTTTTTCAGTGGTGAGAGGAAAAGGAATTTTAGTTGAAATATTTGATGTCTAACTCAAAAGCAGGATTCCTGGCCTCTACCCCATCTTCCTACCTGATTGTGTACAACAAAAATCAATAGGAAGCAAATCTTCAACCCCATGTCAGGAGTAGACTAGACTTATGACTAATGCATAATTGCCTGTGTGTAGGTGACTGAAATGGTGATGGGAGCATTTTTAAAAAGGAGCCATAGAATCTAACTAAACCCCCTTCCTCTTATCTTTCCCTTTGCCGAGAATGCCTACAGGGAAATGGCCCTAGAAGTCCCCAGTTCTCATTCTGGTTGGGCCCAACATTTGAACCTTTACAACCATAGAAGAAATTTGTTGGACTGAAACTTCCTCAGCCTCCAGAAGGCCTAAGAGACATGTCACCCAGAAAAAACAGAAAGAACACAAAAGGACCACCACAATGAATTTTGGGGATAAACCCCTATAGGGACCAAAATGATTAAGAATTTACACTGAGGGAACGATAGAAGAACATTCTACAGAGCTAGCATGCAATGTACCTGCTCATCTTACCCCCCAATAGCCCTGAGTAGACATGAACTCCTAAGTTGGAGGGAATGAAACACCTTCAAAACAAGAAATGAATGAAGTTGGATGACACTTCTGTAGTGAGGAGGCCAGCCAAGGGTTGTGCCCAGCCCTGATGGTGACAGAGATAGGGCAGAGGCACCAGCTCTCTCAGCACTATTCCCTATTAATAATGCATTGGCTTCTGTTCCCCTTTGACCTCAAGCCTTTGTCCTCTGCTCTTCGGGGTAAGGGAGTTGATTCATATAGCCATAGAAACAATTCTAAAGCAATAAAAACTAAAGGAAATAAATTATAAGAAGCACCCATTAAAGACCCTTCAAAAGGATAAAATTATTTCAATTTTACTCTGTCTCAGTCACTTCTCCCCACTTCTTCCCCAGATATACCTGCATATCTATATATTTATACAGTTTTTTATTATTTAGTTAATATGAATTACAGGCCTCATGCTTCCTCCCTTCTAAATCCAAAATGAGGAAGCTTTCTCTTTTCTCTCGCTCCCTTTTTTTCTCCGCTCCCCCTCACCAACACGATTTACATTCTCAATGTAATGTATTAAAAAGTTGACAGGGACGAAAGGATTCACACGATGTCTGCTAAGAAACCCAATTTCCATGATGAATTGCCCGAAGCCCCTGAATCACAAACCATTTTTTCCGCTGCTCAGAAGTTGGGTTTTTTTTTTTTTTTAAATCTTCTTAAAGCCTCTTTCCTAATCTTCGGCTAGAAGAGATGGGTGAAAGGATTTTTTTTTCTAAACTAAGGAAAGTATTAGCATCTTGGTTGTTGTGCATCAAATTTGAAAATGCAAGGTTAGTAATATTTCAAATCGGCCATGGTCCAAACCTCTTGATAAGTGAGTGTGCTCTTTCGTGTTCTCTCTCACCTCCTTCCCCACCCAACCCCCCAGTCTTATAGGCAGTAATAAGGAGGAGCTTCAGGAGAAAAAAAAAATAGAGTGATTCTTCAAATATCTACCCACTTTTGGATAGTTTTAGAAATACAAATAAAAGATATCTTTTTTCCTAGAGTTGGCTGGATCAATCATATCTAGGTGAAGATTTCAGCAGCAAAATCCTGACCCAACTCTCATGATACACCTGTCAGATCTGGAGCAGAGGCTGTGATCAGAGCTACAAGCATTATATTTAGCGTGTTCTCTTAAGACATTGGATTTCATGTACCCAGAAAAGTTCACACTGGGCTACCTATTACCAGAAGAGTGAAGGGCAACACAGCATCTACCTGGGGTTTTGCTAAATTTACACACTTTTTTTAAAAAGACCCACTTATTCACAAGCATTCTGGAAATTTGAGGCTCTCCTGACTATCTTCAATTTCAGCTTTACACTCTTACTGTATGCTGTGAAGGTATCAGTCAGGTGCCACTCTCCCTCAGGGAACAGTTGGACTTTTTCCCTGCTGCACAAGCACCTTGGCTTTCCCTATGATCCACTCCCCAAGAAAACTTACCAAAAAGAACCAAACACTAAGAAAACTTTAAGAGAATTAAAGCACTTTTTCTTTAAAAAATATATTCAACATTATACAGGGGGGAAAAAAGGACTCTGATATTGTCTATAAATTTCCAAAACATTTGTTGATGTACTGAGAGAATGAAGAGTCCATATTCTGGAGTTTAAGTCTGAAGTCACAATCTCCAAATTTAAGAGTCATATGGAAGCTATGAATCTATCAAGAAAAATTTACAGTGCAGATATTCAGAAAAGTTTTGCAATTTAAGAGAGGACATGAACTTGGATGTATAATTGTAAGAACCTCTATTTTGCAGGTGAAGATACTGAGGGCTTTAGAGGAAAAGGAACTGGCCTCAGCTGCATAGCCAGTGAGGGACAGAACCAGGACCTGATCGAATTTTATTCCTGGTTCATATATTTCCAAATTGGTAACTTCTTGACAGTATATAAATAATGCATCTAGGTGAGTGAGGGCTTTACAGCCACACAGTTTCCCCTAAAAGTTATTTATCCTGAACATTGTCTATGCTCTCCTAACTTAAGAGAAGTAACACAGTGAGGCACAGTTAGAAAGGGGCAGGTGCTGTCATTACCTTTCCAGACCAGCTTTAGCAAGAAGACTTAATAAGCCACCTTACTGGAGTCTTCAAGTTAGGTTGAGTGAGAGCTAACAAGATGTAATCAGGACTCATGTCTCCCCAGCACCCAAGGAGGAAGGTGAACTTTACTTGAATGTGGAGATAGTGTCATTTAAAGGAAAATCTTTGAGCTGGTCACTCATATTTGCATCCCCAAACAATCCTTATAGAGTCATTATTCTTATACTACCTGTTTCCTTTAAACAAAGAGATTGCTGCATGGAAATTAAATATAAATGAATTGGCAATACTATGGAGAAAAGATAGTCTTTTCAACAAATGGTGCTGGTACAACCGGACATTCACATGTGAAAAAAATATAGGCACATGTTTTATACCCTTTACAAAAATTAACTCTGATCAGGGATCCCTGGGTGGCTTAGTGGCTTAGCGCCTGCCTTCAGCCCAGGGCCTGATCCTGGAGTCTCAGGATCGAGTCCACATCAGGCTCCCTGCATGGAGCCAGCTTCTCCCTCTGTGTCTCTGTCTCTCTCTCTCTCTCTCTCTCTCTGTGTGTCTCTCTCATGAATAAATAAATAAAATCTTTAAAAAAATAACTCTGAATGGATCATAGAACTAAATATAAAATATAAAACTCCTAGAAAAATAACATGAGGGGCACCCCAGGTGGCTCAGCAGTTTAGCACCGCCTTCGGCCCAGGGGCCTGATCCTGGAGACCTGGGATCAAGTCCCATGTTGGGCTCCCTGCGTGGAGCCTGCTTCTCCCTCTGCCTGTGTCTGTGTCTCTGCCTCTCTCTCTCTCTCTCTCTGTCTCTCATGAATAAATAAAATCTTTAAAAAAATAAAAATAACTTAAAAAAAGAAAAGAACAATAACACGAGAAAATCTAGATGACCTTGGGTATGGCAATGACTTTTTAGACACAACACCAAAGGCATTATCCATGAAAGAAATAATTGATAAGCTAGATTTCATTAAAATTAAAAATATCTGCTCTAATATTGTGCTATAATAAGATATATATATTAGGTCTTCATCCCTGGTTCCTGGCACAAGCACTTCTAATGCCCTTTGAATTTCCTGATGGGAGTGAGAAGAAGCATCCTTTGTTTTTCAAAATAAGCCCCCTTTCAACCATACCTGAGTTTCTGCTAATGAGAGGACTCTGTTGGGCCCCAAGATAACTTCAGGATGGGAGCTAGTTGCCTGAGGAGCCAACCAGGTGATCAGAGGGTTGAAAGTTTCAGCCCCATCCTCTGACCTCTGGAGATGAGAAAAGGGCTGAAAATAATCATCAATGGTCAATGGATTTAATCAATCATGTCTTCTTGATGGAACCTCCATAAAAACCCTAAACAACGGTATTTGGAGAGTTTCCAGTTGGTGAATACATGAAGGTACTGGGATGGCAGCACACATAGGACAAGAAAGCTCCATGTCCCATCCTGCTCATATCTAGCCCTATGCATCTCTTCCACTGGGCTATTACTGAGTTCTACCCTTTATAAAATAATAGCAAGTAAAGCTCTTTCCTAAGTTCTGTGAGCTATGCTAGAAACTACCAAACTTGACTAAGTTCTGTGACCTATGCGAGAAACTACCAAACTTGAGAGGGGCTTGTGGGAACCCTCCAACTTTATAGCCAGTTGGCCAGAAGTACAGGTAGCCTGGACTTACAATTAGCATCTGAAGGTGAAAACAGTCTTGTGGGACTGAGCTTAACTTGTAAAGTCTGCATTAAAATTCCAGGTACTCAGTGTCAGAATTTAATGAAACCACAGGACACTAAGTTGGTGTTAGCAGAAAATCATTTACTGTGGAAAACCCACAAATTTGGTGTCAGAGTACGATATACAAAAACAGATCAGATCTCCAAAAGACATTATTAAGAGAACAAGAAGATAAGCCATAGACTGGGAGAAAATATTTGCAAAAGATATATCTGATAAAAGAGTGTTATTCAAAACATAAAGAACCCTTAAAGTTCAACAATAAGAAAATGAATGGCTCAGTTTTAAAAATGAGTAAAAGACCTGAACGGACACTTCACCAAAGAAGATAATACAGAAGGCAAATATGCATACGAAAAGATGGTATATATCATGTCACGGGGGAAATGCAAATCAAAATAATAATAAAATGCCACTATTTATCTATTAGAATGGCCAAAATCCAGAACACTGCCACTACCAAGTGCTGGTGACAATGTGGAGCAGTAGGAACTTTCATTCATTGTTGATGGGAATGCAAAATGGTACAGCTGCTTTAAAAGACAGTTTGGCAGTTTTTAAAAAAAGTAACATGTTCTTACCATAAGATTTAGCAATTGTACTCCTTGGAGTTTACCTACATGAGTTGAAAACTCCTGTATGCACAAAAACCTGTACACAGATGCTTATAGCAGCTTCATAGCTTTATATAATTGCCAAAACTTGATAGCAACTAAGTCATTCAGTAGGTGAATGTATAAACAAACTGTGATACATCCAGACAATGGAATATTATTCAATGCTAAAAAGAAATGAACTATCAAGCCATGAAAAAAATATAGAAGAATTTTAATCTATATCACTAAGTAAAAGAAGCCAATCTGAAAAGACTATATACTCTTATTATTACAACCATATAACATTCTGGAAAAGGCAAAACAATGGAGACAGTAAAATCATCAGTGGTTGCCAGGGAAAGGGGAGTAAAATAAGAAGAGCACAAAGGATTTTTAGGACAGAGAAACTATTCTGTATGATACTACAAGCCTTTATACTTTGGTTAAAACCCACAGAATGTACAACACCAAGAATGTACCCTAATGTAATCTAGTTGGGTGATAATGATGTATGGGTTCATTAATTGTAACAAGTATACTACTGGTTCAGAATTTTACCAACTATTGGTTGGGGAAGCTATGCACATGTGGAGACAAGGGTTATGTGAAAACTCTCTGTGCTTCCCGCTCAATATTTCTGTAAATCTTAAAACTATTCTAAAAAATAAAGTGTATTTAGAAGGGAAAAAATAAGTGACAATAAAATAAGTAAGCTATACAGGGCAGGTGGTACCTTCTAATGTCAAAGCCTATAGAATTGTGTTAAAGCACAGCAAAGTCAAAGAGAGGGAGGAAGGAAAGGAGAGAGGGGGCAGGAAGGGAGGGGGGAGGAGAGAGAGGGAAGGAGGGAGAGAAAGAAAAAGAGAGAAAGAGAGAAAAGTGTAAAGTTCAGAGATCATATAGTTGACAGGGATAAGAAAGAAACAAATGGGGGTATATTGAAGTCAGTTCATCCTCAGTGAGGTAAAACGAGAGAAACAGACTATTCTGAAATTAGCCTCCCTGCATAATTTAAAAGTCGCTAGGGATCCCTGGGTGGCGCAGAGGTTTGGCGCCTGCCTTTGGCCCAGGGCGTGATCCTGGAGACCTGGGATCAAATCCCACGTTGGGCTCCCGGTGCATGGAGCCTGCTTCTCCCTCTGCCTGTGTCTCTGCCTCTCTCTCTCTCTCTCTCACTGTGTGCCTATCATAAATAAAATAAAATTAAAATTAAAAAAAATAAAAATAAAAAAAATAAAATAAAAGTCGCTAAAATTGGAAGGGGAAAAATGTAATAGATGGAAGTAAATAACCAAATCAAAAAAGAAAGATATCACTTCATTGGCTAATAAATTTGTTCAGTGTTGATAGGATAATAAGAAAAGATTCCACCACAGCAAAGAAATGGCCCTATGGATTGAAAGTTCCATGAGAAGAGGGACTGTTTTTCATTCACTGTTGCATGATCAATTCCTAGAATGTGGCTGGCACCAATAAATGTTAAAGTGAATGACTTCATAAATCAGAAGGTTTAGATGTGGAAGAACTGGTAGAAGTAAAACACATAATAACCAGAATTTAAAACTCAGAAGAGAAGAAGAAAGGGACAGAGGTAATTTGTAAAGAAAAAATGGCTAAGAATTTTCAAAACTGATTAAAGATTTTATATCCACAGATTCAAGAATCCCAGAAAATCCCTAGCAAGACAAATAAAAAGAAATTCATCCCTTAGACAAATCATAGAAAATGCAAAAAGCTAAAGATAAATCAAAAGTTTTTAATTCAGTCACTGAAAATGAAGAGATTACCTTCAAAGAAATGATATTTAGACAACGAAATGTGGAACAAAAATCAAAACTAAACAACAACAGAGAACTTTCTAAATCCTGAAGGGGAAAAAAAAAAACCCTTCAACCTAGAATACTATATCCAACAAAAATATCTTTTAAGAGAGCAGATAAAATATATTTCAGAAAAGTATTGAAACATTTCATAATCAGCAGATCCTTACTGAAAAAATTGTGAAGGACATGCTGTGAGCAATAATCCCAGATGAAGGTCTGAACACAGGAGGTAAAAAGTGAAAACCATGTGGAAATAGGTGAAGAATTATAAATAAACACAGATATAAATCAGTAATAATAACAACGCCCATAGGGTTAAAATTTTTAAAGGCATTATTACCAGAGAGTAACAGTCAAAGTTATGGTGAATGGAATTACAGTGCTCTAAGGGGTTACTTGGAAGACAGAAATGTTATTAACATTTTTCTTTTACAGTGCAAATATGCATTTTGTACTTTCCAGAGGAACTTCTAAAAGAATAAAATGAAAGTAATACCTCCCCACCAAAATGAGAAGGGGTGGAATTAAAAAAAAAAAAAAACAGTAAAAACTTAAATAGAGGAACAAACATAAAATTGATACAGAAAATTTATAGCACAGGGGCACCTGAGTGGCTCAATCAGTTAAGTGGCTGGCTCTTGATTTTGACTCAGGTCATGATCTCAGGGTCATGAGACCCTGATGATCAAGACACATGTGAGACTGTGCTCAGCAGGGAGTCTGCTTATGGATTCTCTCTCCTTCTCCCTCTGCTCCTTCCCTCTGCTCACAAGTGCTCTCACTCTCTCTTAGAATAAATATATAAATCTTTAAAAAAATAAAGAAAAAAACACAGCACAAAAGTTCCAAAAAATTTGGGCACCTGGATGGCTCATTTGGTTAAGCATCAGACTCTTGATCTCAGTTCAGGTCCTGATCTCAGGGTTATGAGTTCAAGCCTGGTGTTGGGCTCCATGCTGGCCATGAGCCTACTTTTAAAATAAATTCCAAAAGTATCAGTAATCAAGATGAATATAAACCAAAAATTCACTTGCTGGGATGAGCACTGGATCTTATACTGTATGTTGGCAAATTGAATTTACATTTCAAAAAATTTTTAAAAATAAACCAATAATTTTTCAATTAAGAAAATGAAGTTAAAAAAAAACAAAATCCAATTATATATAATTTTCAAAAGACACATAAAATATAAGGCTACAGAAAAGTTCAAAGTAAACGGTAACATAAAAATACTAAAGATGGGGTAGTTATATTAATATCAGACAAAATACAGTTTAGGTCCAAAAATCATTCCTGGACATACAATCACTTCATAATAGTAAAAAGTTTCAATTCATGAAGAAAACAAAAATGTTAAGTTCAAGTACATTTAAAGTGTGGCCTAAAATATATAATGCAGAAATATATAACAGATACATAAGTACCCATCGATTATGTAGATTTCAACACTCTTTCAAATGTTTCATAGAATATGCTGATAAAAATCAGTAAGGATATAGATCTGAAAAACAAGATTGACAAACCTGACCAAATGAATATATAGAGAACGGTATACCCAACAACTACAGAATATGCCACTTTTTGCAAACTTATACCTAGATTTACAAAATTAGACCATATAATGGACCATAAAGCAAGTCTCAACAAATTTCTAGGGACTGAGAGTATATTCTCTGACCACAATGCAATTAAACCAGAAACAATATTAAAACAATTTTAAAAATATAAATAAATAAATAAATAAATAAATAAATAAATAAATAATAAAACAATTTTTAAATTCTCAGATATTTGGGAATTAAAGTTATATTGATAAACATGGGTCACAGAAGAAATAGGGGAAATTTCAAACACTTCAAGCTAAATAACAAGGAAATTCTTTTTTTTTTTTTAAGATTTTATTTATTTATTCATTCATGAGAGACAGAGAGACAGAGGCAGAGACACAGGCAGAGGGAGAAGCAGGCTCCCTACAGGGAGCCTGACATGGGACTCTATCCCCAAACCAGGATCATGCCCTGGGCCAAAGGCAGGCGCTCAACCACTGAGCCACCCAGGGATCCCAACAAGGAAATTCTATACAGTGAACACTGTACACTGAAACCTATAGAAAACATTAGCCTTAAAATGCATCTATTACTTAGGGGAAAAAAAAAAGGTGAGTTAAGCATCCCTCACAAAATGTTAGAAAAAGGGGTGGGAAAGAAACCTAGAAAAGAGAGAATAGCAGAAATCAATGAAACAGAAGGTAAATATAAAAAAGACTGTGGAAGGAAAGGAGGAGTAGAAAACAAAGCCAAAGTCATTCTCTGGAATAAGTAATGGCACAGATGACTAACAACAGGAATGAAAAGGAAGAAATCAGTTCAGGTGCTAAAGAATCAAACAGGTAGAAAGAAATGATGAGCAACATAATGGCTATAAACTTAAAAAACAAATGAAATAGACATGATGGCATAGTTGGTATATTTGATACTCAGATCATTTTTAACACTCTAATTTCTATTCAACAAAATTGTTGGCAGGAATAATCATGTAATCAAACAAATAATAGTGGCCAGAAACACAGTGAAAATTTCTTTTACTGAACTTTGTATGCCAATAAACACACATAGACACATACCAAAAAATTTTTTTTCAATAAAATATTACAGGAAAAAAGGATGAAAAAAGTAATGGAGTAATACTTTTGAATTGTGCTAATATATTTTCAAAGAAAAAATATTTATACTTAAATAGTAATCTATCACTTTAGTGAATAGAAATAATTCCTATTTTTGTGTCAAAACTTTTGCAAGTTTTTTAATGACTTTACCAAAATTGATCTTCACATATACATACACATAGGCAATTAAAGACAAATATGTCAAATTATCTTCAAAGTTGAGCAAAAAACACTTCATTAATTTTAATTTTGAAAATTATCTTTCATATGAAGGTACAGATATATAAGTGATAAAAATATCACTCCACAATAAATTTTAGAATTATCAAAATCATCCATGCCTTTGTTCTTTGGTATCCACTCTAGTCCCTTTCAGACATCTCTACAGATGTTTGTAATCTCCAAAGTGGTCACAAGAATGATAGAATTTATGTAACTCAAGTTCCATTTCTTTGCATTTCCAGTCACTGAACTATCAGCGTTAATTTCTAATTGACTATTTAAACTCAGACACATGTAGTATATTACATGTAGTATAGTTGGAAACATAAACTGCACCCAAAGCAAACAAGCTTAAATAATTCCAAACTGTTATGATGCCTGGGTGGCTCAGTCAGTTAAGCATCTGCCTTTGGCTCAGGTCATGATCAAGCCCTGCATTGGGCTCTCTGCTTAGTCAGGAGTCTGCTTCTCCCTTTCCCTCTGCTTCTCCCCACACTTGACTTCTTTCTCTCAAATAAAAAAAAAAAAATCTTTAAGTTTTTAAAGTGCCAATTTGAAGCTCACATATCAATATTCTTTACTCTAAAAAATACAGAACACTTATGAAAGAAATTGAGGAAGACATAAAGAGATGGAAAAACATTCCATGCTTATGGATTGGAAGAATTAATATTGTGAAAATGTCTCTGCTACCCAGGACAATTTACACGTTCAATGCAATCCCTATCAAAATACCATAGACTTTCTTGACAGAGTTGGAACAAATCATCTTAAGATTTGTATGGAATCAGAAAAGACCTCGAATAGCCAGGGGAATATTGAAAAAGAAAACCAATGCTGGGAGTATCACAATGCCAGATTTCAAGCTGTGACCATCAAGACAGTATGGTACTGGCACAATAACAGACACATAGGGATGCCTGGGTGGCTCAGCAGTTGGGTGCCTGCCTTCAGTTCAGGTTGTGATACCAGGATCCGGAATCCAGTCCTGCATCAGGCTCCCCGTGAGGAGCCTGCTTCTCCCTCTGCCTATGTTTCTGCCTCTCTCTCTCTCTCTCTCAGCCTGTGTCTTTAATGAATAAATAATCTCTAGAAAAAATGGACACATAGATCAATGGAACAGAACAGAGAACCCAGAAATGGGCACTCAACTCTATGGCCAACTAATATTCGACAAAGCAGGAAAGAATATCCACTGGAAAAAGGACAGTTTTTCCTTTTTATAAATGGTGTTGGGAAAATTGGACAGCCACATGCAGAAGAATGAAACTAGACTATTCTCTTATACCATACACAAAGATAAACTCAAAATGGATGAAAGATCTAAATGTGAGACAAGAATCCATCAAAACCCTAGAGGAGAACACAGGCAACACCCTTTTTGAACTTGACCACAGCAACTTCTTGCAAGATACATCAATGAAGGCAAGGGAAACGAAAGCAAAAATGAACTTTTGAGACTTCATCAAGATAAAAAGCTTCTGCACAGCAAAAGAAACAGTCAACAAAACTAAAAGACAAACTACAGAATGGGAGAAGATATTTGCAAGTGACCTATCCGATAAAGGGCTAGTATCCAAGATCTATAAAGAACTTATCAAACTCAGTACCCAAGAAACAAACAATCTACTCATGAAATGGGCAAAAGACATGAACAGAAATTTCACCAAAAACAACATACACGTGGCCAACAAGCACATGAGAAAATGCTCTGCATCACTTGCCATCAGGGAAATACAAATCAAAACCACAATGAGATACCACCTCACACCAGTGAGAATGGTGAAAATTAACAAGACAGGAAACAACAAATGTTGGAGAGGATGTGGAGAAAGGGGAACCCTCTTGAACTGTGGCTGGGAATGCAAACCGGTACACCCACTCTGGAAAACTGTGTGGAGGTTCCTCAAGAAGTTAAAAATAGAGCTACCCTACCACCCAGCAACTGCACTACTGGGTATTTACCCCAAAGACATTGATGTAGTGAAACATCAGGACGCCTGCACCCCAATGTTTATAGCAGCAATGTCCACAATAGCCAAACTGTGAGAGGAGCCACAATGTCCTTCAATAGACGAAATAAAGAAGATGTGGTATATATATATACACACATACAACAGAATATTACTCAGCCATCAGAAAGGACAAATACCCACCATTTGCTTTGACGTGGATGGAACTGGAGGGTATTATGCTCAGTGAAATAAGTCAGTCAGAGAAGGACAATCATCATATGGTTTCATTCATACATGGAATATAAGAAATAGTGAAAGAGACCATAAGGGAAAGGAGGGGAACTGAATGGGAAAAATTAGAGAGGGAGACAAACCATGAGAGACTCCTAACTCTGGGAAACAAACAAAGGGTTGTGGATGGGGAGATGGGCGGGGGGGGAATGGGATAGCTGGGTGAGGAGGGCACTTGATGGGATGAGCACTGGGTGTTATACTATATGTTGGCAAATTGAATTTAAATAAAAAAATAAATAAATAAAATATTATTTAAATGCAACAGAAATCTCAGCCATTTTTTTATACCAACAAAAGATTGGGAGGGGTTAAGATTTCTGACATTTTCATTGATTTTATTATTGTTTTTGGATTCTCTACAGACAATACATCCCGTTATTATACACATCTATGGTGCAATGCTTCCATCACCCTTGTCTTGGTAGTAAATGGACAAATTCCTAGAAAGTTATAACTTATCAAAACTCTTTGTCACCAGAACACATGTGTAAAACTATCCCTTGCAGCAGTGATCATGACTGCCAAAAGAGAAAAACAAAACAACTTTAATGTCCATCAACAATAGGATGGATAGTGTATGGTACAGTCATATCTAGAATACATTACAGCCAAACCCCCTTCTAACAGCACCCTCTTTCTTTATAACACCTATTGCAATTTGTTATATGCGTCCATTTGCTTACTCTTATTTATTGCCCGTTTTCCGCACTGGTTGATAAGCTCTGTGAAGGTAAACATCAAGTCCCAATTCATATTTAGCCCCTAGGCTGGTGCCTGAGACACGGTAGACACTCAGAAGTCATTTTATGCATGCATGCATGATGAATAAAGAGTGGTTACGGCTGAGCCCTGCTTGCCTAGGAACAATTCTGGCACTTTGAGATGAATTTGTCATGATCTACTATATATTTAACTCTTTGTTTTGTCCTCAGAGGAAAACCTGATTTTCCTCACTTCCAAAATCCTGGAGGACCTTCAAACATAGGCAATGACTGATGTGGAATTGATTTACTCTGAGGACTCTAGGTATCTATCATCAGTCAGAATATAGCAAATCAACAGTATTAGCATTTATTGAATGTTAATTCCACTATAACCCTAAGAGTCTCAATCATATGAGGTAGGTACTAGTATTATCACCACTTTGCAGGTGGGAAAACTGAGGCAAATAGTAACTTTTTAAGACTCATACAGCTAGGTAAGTAGTAGAGTTGGATTTGAACCTAATTGGCCACACTGTGCTATGCTGCATCAAATATTCAGTGTTATAACTAAGAGTATTATTAATTGTAGCTCACATCACAAATTGGCAGCAAGTTGAACAGCATGGTCTGGGTTGTGTGGTGAAGAGAAGACTAACCTGATAGGCTCTACAGGGGGCCTGTGAAGCCAGGCTTCAGAAAGCCAGTGCTCATGTGGGCTTCCAATAAAGAACCCTTCAGATCCCACCTTTTTTCTGTGCTGGGTAATCACAGGATTTACCTGGAGGAGCCAGGATTGTGTCTCTTGTGATCCTGGCTGGGGGCTCAGAGCTCCTGTTGCTACCGGAGTCATCTATAATTAGAGGATTAAACCATCTCACATTTGGGCTGCGGGCATCCTTGACAAGCATCAGTCTTACTGATGGGTACGGATGTCTCTGTGTTTTGTAGCCCCATGTAGAGATGGATAGAACATCAGAAAAATAGAAAAGCAAAAATAAACTGCAGAAACCTTTCAAGTTTTCCCTTCCGCCTCAGATTATATTCCCTTTTTTGAACATTTCATGCACCTTCCTTCCTCTGTCTCCCTGAAGACTGGCTACAGCACAGCATCTATATAGTTTGTACCACATTGCACTGGGCTCTATACAGTCTAGAGACAGTATCATTCACATCCTCAGGTTTATTTGGCACAGGTAAAGCATCAGGGTCTCTTCCAAAGCTGCCCTTCCTTTCATGGCTCCTCCTGATACACTGACTTCTGAGCAGAAGCACATGGTCTAATTTCTGCCCTCAGGCAGCAGAGCTTCTCCTCTAGGTCCCTAGATCTTTAAATACTTAGCTCCTCGTCTTTCTGACCTTCCTCCAGGCAGTGACTAAGGTATTCCCAAATTATAACAAGTTTATTAGAGAAACATCAAATGACATTAAAGTATATTAAGGAGAAGGTGAAAGGCCCCAATCATTCCACCCATACCATTGGTCACCTAAAGATGACCATTGTTATCAGCTTGTGCCTATATTCACAAAGCACCTAAAAATTGATAGATAAATATTAACAAATTATAAGACATTATTTCTACTACTTGTAATCTAGTTTTCCTACCCAATAACATGTTATGTCCATAACATTTGTTATGTCCATAACATTTGTCCATAACAAATGTCCATAACATTTGTCTATGTCTGGATAATTTGAATTATTGGTCTATTCTATCCTTATTAATCCTGCATAGTAGTTCACAGTCAAAATAAATGTATCCTAGTGAAGAGAATCACTATCCATCCAGATTAAAATATGGCTGTCTTCCCTGACACACCTTTCCCCCATGATCTGGCCAAAGCCAGTCACTTAACTAAGTCTTAGTGTATTTGCTTCCCGAATTCACTCAAATTCACCCATCCTCTCTTCTCTATCACTACCACTTAAGTCCAAGCTACCATCTTCTCTCCCCTAAACTTCTGCAATTATCTCTCAATAGGTACCTTTTCAAATTATAAATATGATCAGATCAACCCCAATATCAGTACCCCTGGTTTTAAAAAGCATGGTCATAGCTTCCCTTTGTTCTTGAGATCTGGAAAAGATGCCCAAAACACCCTCTTGGGATGGCCCCTGCTGAAGCAAAAGATCATGCACATTTAAAATTTTGGTAATCATCATCAATCTTTCCAAAACCCCGAGCAAAGTTACATCATCACCAATGGTACTTGAAAGTGTAAGAAAGAGATGCTTTTAAATTCCCCCACCTCCACCCCATCATCACCACTATCCTACACCAAAAAAACTCCCAGGGACTGTTGATTTAACCAGTACTATGTCTTTACATCCATAAAATAATATGACTTGAGGCAATTTCAAATTAATACAGAAAATGTTGCAGTAGCTTCCACTCTGCCAGCTATGTTACCACACAAAGGCTCAGTTGGGAGGTAATTACAAACCATAGAATCCCGGGCCTCCTGCAGACCTGAAAGAGGGCAGGTCTGTCTGGCTACTGAGGACTTCCAATTTCAGTATCTCTCAGGCAGCCAGCTGGAGGCTGCCATCTGGTTTGTGAAGGGAAGTCCCTCAATGGTTCTTTCTTCAATCTGGAAAAGTATTTGCTGTCAATTTCCTCTTTTTAACTGTTCACTGAATCAGTTTGAAGCCACACCTTCCCCATACATTTTCTCCAGCTTATTTCTTGATTAACGCTTAGCAAATTGTGAGGTTCCTGATCTAAGAGTGAAGTTACATTTTGAACCCACACTTAATACTGGATTCTGGTTCATCCCCAACCTATTTTGTTACAAAGCAACAGGTGATTAATGCAGTCTACAATTGGTGCCTAAGTCCCTCCCCACTTTAACTCTGTTAGTTTTCCTCTGGAAACCCAAACTAAAAAATGACCATGCTGTAAGAGTTTGAGGGAACTCCATCCTTTAGGGAACTATCACAAATGGGATATTTTTACTAACAAACTGAGCAGTTCCTCTGTGCTTTCTTTGGGGAAGCTGTTGTCTCAGCTGCTTTCTGTACTCCCTCCAGCCAAATAGTACGGGACTCTTCTTGGAGGAGCCCTGAAAGGGAACTTAGGCTTTAGAACAACACAGGCCTACCCTTAAAACATGACTCTCAGGTTTATTAGCTGTGTGACCTTGAGCTTTAAGGTGATTTACAGTCTCTGAATCTCATTTTACTCATTTGAAACTAAGACTATTATTCATCTCAAACTAAATAATATCTGCAAAAATCTCAGCTTTGGGCTCAATTGCAGGATCCGATAAAAGTTGTAGGATATTCTTAGCTTTGAAGTTTTTGTGCCTGTTGTTAATTTGTGTTTTTTGTTTTCTATTCTTAGCTATCACCATTCTTTACTGTATCTGGGGAATTATCAGAACTAAAGAAGTAAGAAGAGGACTCCCTACACTTTCCAGAAAAGTACATTTGAAAAAAAAAAATGCCTTATATTCTACTTCAAAATTTCAAAGTAAAAAAAAAAATTTCAAAGTAAGCAATCAACATATATAACTATATAAAAATAAAGTATGTCAGGGCTTCAGGGCAAAGGGGGCAAAAAGAAACTAAACATAATCTTCTCCCATATCTGATGTACTAATCCAGTTAGTAAATAATGATACCAGCAAAAAAATTCATCACCAACAATCCAAACATCTGCAAAACTTCAAAAGTGGTAACAGATATAATATATATATATATATATATATATATATATATATATAAATAACAGATATATAAGAGATGTAACACAAGAAATGGATCATGTTTATGGTGTGGCTCTGTAAGGTCCTAACATTGGCCTCAGCACCCAGAAACTAAACCGGCAAAAAAGGTGAGTCAACAAAATCTTGAGACTTCCTCTAACTTGCCTCTAGTCTGGAGAGAAGACTAGGGGCTGAGCCAAGTAAACATCATAGTTAAGACTCGAGATAAAATCCCCCTATCACTCACAGAAGAATCTTGGGGATTCTTCTTAGCAAGAAGCAGTAAAATAGCCTTTTAAGACACCAGACTGAATTGTGAGGATAGTCTGAAGCTTGTGGATATCCTCCCCAGTAAACAGACACACCCTGACTAGGAGATATAAATTCAGAACAGGGCCTTTAATAAAATGCCAGAAGACAGCCCAGAGCCCAGGCCATGCAGCAAAGCCAACCAATGCCTTCAGAAGACTTCTTTTCTACTTCCTACCCCAGCTCCTACCCTGTGCCCTCAGGGAAATTGAAAAGTGAATAAAACTGCAATAGCTCAACCTTAAACTGTAGTTAAGAAATACAGATCTCGGTTATAGAGGAAAAAGAGCCAAGAAAATACATTCACAATAAGGGAAAATAAAAAGGAGAACAGAGCTGCCCATATTAATATGAACAAGATACAAAAAAATAAGAGGACAATTATGCAAATATACCACATCTAAAGAAATATAGGATGCTAATGACAAAGTACTTGTTTTATAAGAAAACTTCATGCATCTGATTTGGACTATAGAGAAAATTCATAAACACATAAAATCAATAATCAAGAATAGGAAGGCAAAATTATAAAATAACAGAATGATCTGGGAAACAAACTAGGGGCTCTGGGAAACGAACTAGGGGTGGTGGAAGGGGAGGAGGGCGGGGGGTGGGGGTGAATGGGTGACGGGCACTGAGGGGGGCACTTGACGGGATGAGCACTGGATGTTATTCTGTATGTTGGCAAATGGAACACCAATAAAAATAAATTTATTATAAAAAAATAACAGAATGAGACCATAAGAGAGATTACATAGTTAATGAAATAATGCAAAGACCAAAATCACATCATTAAAGAACTAATAATCAAATTAGAAACACCAGTGAACAATCCAGGCCTTGCTGACTGAGGAATGACATGAGATAATAAATCTTGGGGGGAAAAAATAAACAGTTTTAAAAGCACTTAGAAGATAATACATATGAAGGACAAAAGCCATTCAACATAGGAACTGTCCCTGAAGAAAAGCCCAAAAACAGAGTAGAAATGTAGAGATATAACACAAGAAAAATTCCCTGCTATAAAGAACTCATATCATGAGCCAGAAAATTCCAGTATGAGATTCTCAACAAGATATCACTTTCTTGCACTAATATTCAAACAGTATGAAAGAACTATGCAGGCATCCAGAACTCTCCAAAGAAATATAGATCACCTATAAAGAGAGCAAATACCAAACAGGTAAAGATAACAAATATTTTCAGCATGAAAGAACTCGAAGAATAAAGCATCTAAGAATCCTTCTCGAAAAACCTCATAATGAATTTAGCCAACCAAGAATGACTGGAGGGAATAATGCAAAATCCAGTACCTAAAGACAGTGGAACTATGCCCACAGCCCTATGAGAAAGAAACTGGGACACTAGTCAGGTCAATGTGAAGGCAACCAACGGAAACTTTCAAGGATTCAAGAACACAGAGAGCAAGTACCAGGAGTTCATCTTGAAAAAAACTTGACAAGGAAATCCAGCTTATCAAAAATGCAATACAATTTTTAAAAAATAATTCATAAAAGCAGAAACTGGTATAAGGACAGGTGGGGCAGGGAGAAGCAGCAAACTCATTTAATTATAGATGTAAGACTAAACCATGATAATTATGGAATTAAGGAATTATAAATGTAGAATATAAATGCTTTATACTCTGACATTTTGTTAAAATAATGTCACTAAAAACTCATAAGATGAGGGGAGTGGGAAATGAGGTGAGAGGAAGATTAAAAGTTTTAATTTCCTTATCTTTCATAGCAGAGAGTCAATCAATATGTCTAAAATTAAACATGGATCTTTAAAAGAAAAAAAACTCTAGCTTTCTTAATTTTTTTTTTTATAATCTTTCTTTGTAACCTTAGGGAGAACTTTTAGGATCTAATATCTCTGTGGTGAAAAAAACATTATCTGAAGTTTCCGTAATTCCTTCAGCTTCTCTTTGGTTTCTTTTTCTTCTGTTAAATGCAACAAAAATTCAATTTAATGCTTTTTTTCCTAAAAACATATAGTAAGACCCAATTTTTACAAAACTATTTGGCATTTTTCATTCCACTTACACACAAAGGGCTAAATGGATTGATATTCACCTAAAGTTACTAGGTTACCTCTTGACAGGATGAGACATTTTTCTTTTTTCTTTTATTTTTTTGCTTATATATTTTATATTTAACATATATTATTTGGGTAAGAACAACAAAGTCATTTAATCTTAAGCACTTAGATACTATATTGCAAAATTGGTCACAAAATCCTGCCATCTCTACCTAGCTGCATGCCCCTTTGCAATAGGACTTTGTAGCTCCATCATTAGGGGAAGAATCTACTTCGGTATCCTTGAATCTGATCTGCTTTTATGATTTGACTTGTGATTTGACTTGTTCTAATCCAGTAAACTGTGGCAGAAATAACACATGACTTCTGAACATAGGCTTCACAAAGTCTTGCAGCTTCTTCTCTCACCTTATTAGATTGATTAATTCCCTGAAACTCCCAGGTGAAGAAGCCTAAACTAACTTACTGAAGGAGGAGCCATGCGACAGTCAAAACCTCCCAGACCAGCCAGCTAACCACCAGCACTAACATGTGGGAATGAGGGCATCTAGGACCAGATACCCCCCAGTAGGAGCTAGCAGATGAGTAAGGCCACTGAGTGACCCCAAATGAGGCTAACAGAAATGCTCCCCAGCTGAGCCCAACACAAATTGCTGCCCCACCAAACTGTGAGCAAATAAAAGTTATTGTTTTAAGCTGCTAATTTTGAGGTGGTTTGTTATGTATCAATAGATACCTGATACATGTTAACATAGGCTCAGTGTGTTAAAACATGGTCAGGCTTTCAATTTAAATGGAAGACTAAGCACATATTTGTCTCCCCAAGTCCACTGAGCCAACATTAAATTAATACAAAAGGAATAAAGTCATAACAAATTCCAAATGGATAAGACTAAGTCATATGCTTGGGAATAACCCAATCCTTGGCAAAGAGAATGAAGCCATAGTAATTGGCTCATATTGCATGATTTACCCCCTAGGTCTGAGAGAGGATCAGCATAGGGCTTGGCAGATGCTAAGTACTCAAAATATTAGAGGTCTTCCAGAATGGAAATATGAGGGTCACTCACATCTACCAACCAGTATCAGGAAAGCCATATTCCACCAAAATATTTTTCTAAGTAATAGTTGAACCCTGAGAAGATGTACTTCACATAGACTCAAATATCAAATCAATATTTATAGGGGAAAGTGGAAAGGAGGCCAAGAAAAGAGATATATGGAATTATCATAAAAACAGAAGAGACTAGCAGTGTATTCATTCAACCACAAGTATTTATTGAGTGTCTACTATGTGGACACTATACACACACACAAACCGAAGGAAAACACTGCAAGGAAAAGACAGTGCTAAGGTTGTCAAATGCTGTAAAGAACTCAAAGAACATGAGGTCTGACAAAGGGCCAGCAGCTACAATGAAGGATGGGAGCCCTTGATTACTCTAAGAGAGTGCAATTTTAGTAAAGAGTTGAAGGTGGATGAAGATAGCAAAAGTTATGGGGAGAAAGTGAATATGGAGGTTAGAAGACTACTTAGGATAGCAATCATAGTGAGCAGCTGAATCAAGTAAATCAAGGTAGCAGATTTGTTGAAGAGAGAACTTGAGTTTGAATAGAGGGAAAAACAAGCAGTTGTCTATAAAGACTGTGATGTGTTGAGGTGAAATGGAGAGGAAACAGGGCCATCTCATTAGAATGGTTCATATCTCTCGGCAAAGGAGGAATGATCTATTTCAGGCGATAGATTCCTCTGTGGGACCAATGCAGAAAATCTAAAGCCTAGAGAGTGGCTCTTGGATGTTTTCCACCTTCCTCATCCAAGTAGATAGAAAATCTGATCCAGGCTAACAGGTTGTGACCACCTAGCATTGCGCAACCAGAGATATTACCTATCCCAATTCCAAAGTAGGAAAACTAAAATGGTTCCAGTGATCTTCACCCCCCAAAGTGTCTAAATAAGTAGTCTTGTAACCTCCATATTCACCTCCTAAGATGAAAGCCCTTACCTAATGCCCTCCCCTTGAGTGTGGGCTAACCTACTGACTTACTCCTTATTAATAAAATATGACAAAAGTGATGAGATGTCACTTCCGAGATTTGGTTAAAAAAGACTTTGGCTTCCTGTTATGCTTGTCGTCGTACTTATTCCGAGGAAACCAGATACCACATTCTTATCTGCCCTAAGGGAAAGACCACATGGCAAGAGACTAAGGGAAGGTTTCAGACAACAGGGAGCAAGGAACTGAGATCGCTCAGCCCAACAACCCATGAGGAAATTAATACTGCCAAAAGTCTTGTGTGCAAGCTTAGAAGTGAATTCTTCCCCAGTCTAGCCTTGAGATTACTGCAGTCTCAGTCAACACTAATTGCCACCTGGTAAGAGACCCCAAACCCTGGAAAATCACCTGTGGATGACTCACATAAACTGTGGGACAATAAGCATTTCTTATGTTACTAAATTTGGGATGGTTTTTAACATAGTGATAGTTAACAAATTACACCTGGTATCACAGTTCTAACAGGCTCTGACAAAGCATCTCAACAAAGGGGTTCGCTGGACTCCCCTGATGATAGCCCTTTAGTATTACAGATAATCTCCAGAATACCATTTTTCCCTCTTAAAAATACATAAGAGATACTTTCTAAGGGTAGAAATATACTTAGCTTAAGCTCTGTCATTTTCCATGTATCTAAATTCTCCGAACCATCTTACCCAGCATCCAAACACTACCTCTCATGTGGAAATTGCCTCTCATGTGAGGTCTCTTCCTTTTTCCCATCTCCATACTGCTGCCCCACTGGAATACTGATCACCCCACCTCCAAAGCCCCTGATTTCTTTAGTACTCTCCAGTGTCAGTTATCTATTACTGTGTAGCAAACCACCCCATTAATGGTGTATTAATGGCTTAATACACCATTAATGTATTTTTTTCCACAATCCTGTGAGTTGGTGGGGCAGTTCCTTGCTGGTCTTACCTGGACTAATTCAGGCAGCTGAAGGGTCTGCTTGATACTCAACTCAAATGGGTCAGTGAGGGCAGCTGGGATTTCTGGGCTGTTCTCTTCACATGTTTCTTAGCCTCAAGGAGACCATACCAAGCAGGGCTTGCACACAAGAAGAAGGCAGCACTTTGGGAAGGGAAACCCCAATACACAAGCGTTTTATCAAGTTTCTGACTACTTTATGAATGCTGATGTCCCATTGGCCAAAGCAAGTCACATGACCAAGCCCAGCCTACATGTGGGAGGGAATTATAGGAGCATGGGTAGTGGCTGGGGGGCACAGGGAAGCAAATTAATCACTGGAGGTTATTTCAGAAGAACAGACTACCACACCTCTTAACACAGTCCTAACCAGCATTTCTAGATTAATCTTCCCCAAACACCTGTTCATTATTCCATGCTCTTGCTCAATCCTCTCTTAGATTCAATGAGGCATTAAACAACTTCTCTCAAACCCACCCTGTGGATAAAATATGGAATAAATGTTACATTTACGGAAGAAACAGTCCTGCTGTGTTACTGCTATTCATTGATCACATCTGAGAATTATAACCAACCAAACCACCAGGAGACAGGGTGGGGAGGGATCTCAAAACCAACTCTTGTCTGAGTGCACAAACTATCCTTGATGTCTTTATCCCTAGTCCCAGTCTACAGTGTGTTAGGTCTATAAATACTTGATGTATGAATGGATGGATGGATGGATAGATGAGTTAAAGTGGGAGCACTGCATGGATTCTTAGCCAGAGCAGTGGTTCTCACATTTAAGCATTAGTCAGAAGCACCTGTAGGACTTGTTTACTAGCAGATTTCAGGAACTCAAGTCCTAGATGGGAGAAGGAAGGCTGAGAATTTACATTTCTTTTTTTTTTTAATTTATTTTTTATTGGTGTTCAATTTACTAACATACAGAATAACCCCCAGTGCCGTCATTTCTAGCAAGTTTCTAGGTGATGCTGACATGGCAAATGGGGACCACACTTTCAGAATCCCTGGCCCAGAGAAGAGAAGGAGGGAAGACATACTATCATTCAAATATCTGAAGAATTGCTGTGGCCCAGAAAAGGCTGACTTGTTCTGCATGGCTCCAGAGTATAGGATTTGGAAAGTTAACTGCGGGTAGATTTTGATTCAACATTAGAACATGTTTTCTAATAACTAGAGTTGCATAACAATGGAATGGCCCTCCCCATCCTGTCCTGCCTCTTTCCCTGCCTTCCTCTAACTTTCCTCCTACTACCATACTCCTGTTCCAATAGCAAGTTTATAGCCCTGGCTGAGAGAGGATCTCGCATTTCCACAATTGGAAATGTCCCTCTCCCAGGAACCAAATGTCAGCAATTTTCTGAATGCAATCTTATGAGAAGAGAGAAAGAATCGGGCTCTATAATTCCATTTGTCTCATTTTGTGCTGTAATACTATGATGAGTTTTGGCTCAGGTAAGCAAAGCCATCTACATTTGGCCATTTCTGTATGTTTATACCATACTGCTAATTTCTAATAAAAAATCAAATCCCATTTTAACATGACACCATTTTGCTTCCCTGTGGAATTATATGAACATTCATAACAATTTTGCTTTTGAACAGTGTGCCACACAGGAAATGCTGATAACACAATTTTTTAACACACACCAAGTACACAGGTTACACAAAAGCAGATTCTATTTTAGCTTTTTTGAGAGGCTGTTTAAAAGTTAAGTTCCCCTTAATGAAACAGCAAGAAAAAGGCTTTGCTTTTCTTCTCTCAGCATCCCGGCTTTCCTCTCTTTGTGAGCTTATGATGTTTTCCTTCTTCCTCCTGTTATCTGTGTTTCCTGCTCATCTCAACTTGATGACATGTTGCTGAGACAACTAAGTCGCTAACCTTCTTAACTTGGCTTTTGTTATGTGCTTGCGTGTGTTTAGGAGGGATATTTTCATTTCTCTTAGAACACTCTGTGTCTGCTCTAAGGAGGGCTATTAGACCTGAAGGCGGAGAACAAGGGAGTCTTTTTAAGTGCTTGCTATTCAAATCGCCTTTTTACTTCCTTTAAGCCCATCATTTGTACTGGGTAGGGCACTGGTGGAAGCTTCCCTTGCTGCCTACGGTCAGGATTAATTTACTCCGTGATGTCCTGTGTATTCCAGCCTAGACTCCTTTAAGGGAAAGGAAGGTCTGGGGACAAGCAGCACACAAAGTACCCATCACCCCAGTTCCTTTATTTTCTCTTTCATCCTCTTGCCAAAAGTGGGGAGGCAGCTTAACTTTAAAATAATTACTCTGCAGTGCCTTTATCTATTTGGTTATCAGATAAAATAAGAATAGACATAAACAAAACTCTCATTGGCTACCTCCACACTGAGTTGTCTGTAATACTAAAATAACCCTTTGCTTATTTGCCTGAGCTCCCTCCCTCCCCCACACCACCCTCAGCTGCTCCCCTTGAGGTCTAACATCTGTTTTCTACCTTTGCCCCCCTTGAGTTAATTTTCCCCCTTACATAGTGAGTGCCCAGCAGAGAGCTCCTCCTGCTGCAGAAGTAAATGGATACACACAGTAGATCCTAGAAAGTCATTTCTTAAGACACAATTACTTAACGGTAGTTTTCAAAAGCTAAAGTTTAACTCTGTTGATGCAAACTCACCTCACTAAATTTAAATTGAGATGGAGAAAGAATATTGAGTTTAGAAACAATTTTTAACACATCTTCAAAATACCTTACTTGTCTAAATCTTTCACTTTTCAAGCAGATTGTTACTTTGCTTATTCGTTTATTTTACAATTGTAATTTCAGGAGTCACCTCCAGAGATGTCCCCATATTTCTAACCTCTGGAGTTTCCTTTCTCATATCCAGAATATATTTAGCAGTGATTTCTAGGACAATGCCCCCCCCCCCCCCCCCCCCCCGCTCCCCATCCCGCACTCAGCTGAATTCTCAATGTCTACCGGTCCATCTCTCTATCTCCGGCGGTAGGGCGGTAGGTCTATCTAAGCTTCCAGGTGATTTAAAGGTGGAGCATAGGCTCTTTATCTTTACTTCCCCCAAGCTAAGCACCAAGACTAGTATATACAGGAGACTTAGAGAAGCTCAGGCTTGGTGTCTGCTAGGTCACAGCATATACAACAAATACTTCTCACTCCTTTGCTTCCCAGGGACAATTAGCTGACCCACCCTGGAGCACTGAGGCAGTTCCAGCCCTCCATATGCACTCAGGGAAGGGCTGGAGAGAGAGGCAGATTGTCTTTTGAGCGACTACAGAAGATATAGAAGTTTCTAGAAAGAGAGAAAGAAAGAAAGAAAGAAAGAAAGAAAGAAAGAAAGAAAGAAAGAAAGAAAGAAAGAAAGAAAGAAAGAAAGAAAGAAAGAGCTGAGCTTTCTGGAAAGGAAAAGGAATTGTGATTTCCAAGATCTAGAGCTTAGAGCACTTCAATACTATTTGTGAAATAAATTCAAGAAAGGAGGAAGGGGGTAAAATGCAGTAATGACATAAGAGCCATTTTCCTGCCTGACAGTAAAATTAAAAAAAAAAAAATACCTTTCTGGTTTCGGGGAAAAGAGCCTGGAGAAAGAAGGAGCCCCAAAAGATAAAGGGACCAGTACTACTACACTTTCCAGAGGAGGGTCTGGGAGAGACTGCAGCCTCATAGAGAGGTTCTACATTTGAAAGGCCTTAGCATGACCAGGAGAGCCATATTACAAGGTGGGAATATGGCTGCAAGGACTTCCTTAGAAGGAGGAATACAATTCTCAGATATACAAGAGCTTGTGTTTACAGGCACTCCAAAATGTGCCCACCTCAGTTACAATCAATCAATCGATGACCCTTTTTTTCACTGAGATAAAATTCATATAACATAAAGTCACCACTTTAACCATTTTTATCAGACATTGGTGACTACCTCCCTCCCAGATCCTTATATGATCCCAGGGAAATTGAGATTCTTGGACACTAGGCACAAGAACACTGAAAGTAATTTCTATGTATCGATGCCCACTTGCCCTAGTGAGAGCTAATGCATTTCTCCAGTACCTCTCACCAAATACCCAGGATAATAAGGCTTTAGCTTCTCTTGTGACATCACATCAAAATGCCTATCTTGGGCCTGACTCCGCCAACCCTTCTTCTATTCACTATATTAATCAGCTTTGCTACATCATGCTTCAGTAACAGCCTCTAAACTCAGCAATTCATCAAGAAATTTTCTTTCAACATGGGAGAAATTTCAGTTGATGGTGGCGATAGTTGGAACTCAATCAGAAAATATATGAAATACATGGTACTATCTACCTTGTCACTTTATTCCTCCCTATAAGTAAGTTTATTTCAGTACTAGATTTTAAGTTGTTTGAAGGCAGGGATTCAAAAATGCTTATTCCTTATGCTTCCCTCACTGTACCTGGAGTGTGCTTAATTAAATATTTGGTGAATGAACCAATTAATAAATGAACCTATTGGAGAACTGTGAACAGGTATGTGAGTTAATAAGCATGGGACTTTACATTAAGCTTTCTTGTTAAATGGCAATTAAATGCATTGACATTCATTATAGCCTGAATATATTGAGAATCTAATTGCTCACATGTTGCCCATGCAATCTCTAGTTATTTCAATGACAACTTGATGTCTTTCTGACATACTTATTGTACCTGGATCAATGGCTCTTTAACTGCTAATTGATCTTTTATTAACATATAATAACTCTTATTAAATCTAAATTAAAGTCTTAATTGAGACACTTTATCTGCAGTGTTTCAACATACAATCCTCGTAACATAATGGATAATCGACAGAAAAGCTAGTAACATATTATCTGTCACCTTTCTCATTGACCTCAGAACAGATTTTCAGCTTGAAGATTTTTTTCACTTCATTAAGAACACTGAGTGGCAACGACACCCAGGAATGCATCAACAACATCAAATTTCTCAGTTTTCACACACAGAACTAGTTCCCCAGCCTCCGCTTTCTTCCTCACCCCTCTAATGAGGCCACTTGGTTGCCAACAGCAATCATTTAAACACAAATATGGCCAGCACACAACCAAAGAGCCAGTAAGTAATAATGACACCCTCCCCTGCTCTCAAACTACCCTTTCCTTCATCCCAACCCTACCCCCAAACTGGCCTGCTCTTCTCACTGCGTGACTCTACCCAGTCAAAGGGATAGTCCTACCCCTTGGTCTGCCACTTGGGCAGCAGCTCACCTTGCTGAATCAGCCCCATTTCTTCCTCTTATTCACACTTGTCTAATCCATGAAGTGATGTTCCTAAACTCTACTGTCCCACCAAGGCCCTTATAAAAGATACATTATCTGAGGCCAATCCTGACCTCAGCTATCAGTTCACACTGTGCTGATCTGTACCCAGTCTTAAGTCTTGGTTCTCTTATCTAGGCTTCTGGATGATCACCCTGTCCATGGAGCATGGTTTTTATATCTTATCTATCTCCCATTCCTTGAATAATGCCAGCCGTCTTCTGGTGTCTAGGACTTTGCTAGCTGCTCTCACGCTTCTCTGGTGCTCACACTATACCTACATTTTTAAGGACCACTTGTTTCTGGATTCCTCACTGTTGTGGATACCACATAGTCTACACAGAATCTACTCCCCATGTCATCCCCGACAAAAGCCCCTCTCCCACATAGCCTACAATGATCAGGGGAAGCAAATGGCTCCCCCAATTCCAGTAATAAGCCTAAGAATCCAAAGGAAATCTCATCCTCCTTGCTACTGATCGATTCAAGAATGAGCCAATAAGGATCAACTTGCTAGAGGCTTCTAGGAAAGTGCTTCCTTGCTTTTCTGGGAGACCATCCAAAAGGGACACTCTCACTCTCCCTCTGGACATTATCATATCCATACACAATACCTGGGAGTGGTTAGTCACCTCATCACCTGTCTCAGGATAATGGTGGCATGCCAGAAAAGCAGAATGAAGAAAAAGACAGAAATGCAGAGACATGCCTCTCAGAACTGTGATTTCTAGTTAGGTGGACACATGCCTTACCCATCCAGTGCCTTGATACTGGAATGGTCTTCTAATCAGGCCAATATCCAGAACCCAATATTCTTTGCACAACTGACATTTCTTAGCCAATGCAGGTGGGGCCACACTTAGTACCTGCTCTCCCTCAGGAGGCAGGTCTCAAGCTAAGTTTCAGCCCTTTCCAATTGTCTGAACTCTGCTAATAAGACAGTCACATTTCAAAATAGAAGAAAACTCACGTAAAAGTACATATTCCAACTATAGAGAATTCAAAATCAGTGTTACTGGACAGATATTTTAGAACATATGGTATTACAAAAGGTGGTAATTTCTTAAAAATCAAAGCCTTAGAAATATAATACTTAAAATGAAAATAGTAAGCATAAAATCAAAAGCAAATGAGAAAACCTAACAAATAATGTTATTAAGTATATATTTGGCTAAATGGCCAACGAAAGAAAAAGTCTTCCTTGAAAGCAGCTATCAGAATGTAATACCACTGAGATTATATATATATTTGATTGGTCCTTTTATAAATAGTTTATTCAATAATATTCATTGACCATTTTGCTCAGAATGATCAAAATGTACCTTGTTTTGAAATATTATATTGAAAATCCTACCTTTATTGACATTTCCCAGTTTTCATAAATAGGGTTAAGGATCTCAAAGAAAACCACTGAGAAGGTTTGTGACTCATTGGCCAAGGCTCCCATAGAGGTCATTGCTAGTCCCTCTCAAACCATCACCACTACACCACCTTTCTGTCCACATAGCCCTCCTGCTTATGGTGAATACTCATGAAACAGTCTGCTCAGATCATCTCTGCCCTAGTCCAGCCATCAGCTACTTCCAGAACTGAGAGGAATGTTCACTAGTGAAGTTTGTTTTGCTGATTACAAATAAACAGCCATGGTACCCATTGGTGAGAGAGAATGGATACTTTTACTTTCTAAATCTGTATCTCTATACTATTTTAAATACAGAAACTCTATTGAATAAAATGATGAAACCATAAATAAATAAATAGCACAATTTCCTGAGGGAAAATAATTAATTGTATCTGAAATTCAGATAAATAATTATAGAGATAAGCTACATTAAATAATGACAGGAATCCAGTCTTTGGAATGCCTTGTGTTCAAATCTTAACTTTACACTTACTAGCTGAGTGAACTTGGCAAGCTAATGACTTAAGCTTCTGACCACAGTGCCCTTATTTGTAAAAAAAAAAAAAAAAAAAAGTGATTCTACATGGAGAGGATTGCATTTAATATACATAAAGAACAGGGTGTAACACCCACACACAGTGGCATTTAATTAATAGAACAGAAGTCCCCCCCCTTCTCCTTTGGGGATATGTTCCAAGACCTCCAATGGATTCCTGAAATCACAAATACCATACCCTATATATACTAAGATTTTTTTCTATACATACAAACCTATGATAAAGTCTAATTTATAAATTAGGCACAGTAAGAGATTAACAATAATAATAATAGAATAGGACAATTATAATAATAAACAGATATATCTCATTTTATTGCACTTTATTATATTCCACAGATACTGAGTTTTTTACAAACTAAAGGTTTGAGCAAATCTATTGGCACCATGTTTCCAACAGCATTTGCTCATTTCATGTCTCTGTATCACATTTTGGTAATTCTCACAATATTTCAAACTTTTTCATCATTATATTTATTATGAAGATCTGTGATCAGTGGTTACTACTCACTGAAAGCTCACATGAGGATTACCATATTTTTAGCAATAAATAAAATATCTTTTAATTAAGGTATGTACATTGTTTTTAGATATAATGCTAATACACATTTTATAAACTACAGTATAATGTAGACATAATGTTCATATGCACTGGGAAACCAAAAAATTCATCTCACTTGTTTTATTGTGTTATTTATTTTATTGTGGTAGTCTGGAACCAAACCCACAATGTCTTTGAGCTATGCCTATACTGTAACAAAAGCTATGTGATTGTGGTCTCTGTCTCTCAAAATATCTTACTGTACTCACCCTTGTGACGAGGTGAGATGACAAAATGCCTATATGATGAGATGAAGTAAAGGGAATGATTGGCATTGTGATGTCAGATGGAGGACCATCTGCTTCCAGACTATGATTGATCATGGGTAACAGAAACTGCAGAAAGTAAAAATGCAGATAAGGGGCACTAGTATAGCTATAATTTGCTTTTTCTTTTTTTAGTTTATTATATTTTTCTATCCATAGTAGGAACAGGTGTCATTAATGGGCTAAATTTAGTTATGAAACAAACCAAGTGTTTTGTTGTCACGGTATACCATCTGTGTTGCTATCTTATCTTTCATTCTATCCCACCCATTTCCTAGCCCTAGGCTACTTTTTTGCCACTCCCAGCACCAGAAACAGTCCCTGACCCTGTTCTCCATGGCATTATGTGTTTGCTTGCCTTTCTCCCCAACAGGCCTACTCACTTCTTCTTTCATAAAGAATATGAATTTTTATTAAGGTGCTATTCTTTCAACTAGTTAAGTGACCACGTGTACTTCCCTACTTTAAACATTTAAAAATCATTAGTCATAGAGCCTTTCATTTCCTAACTCCCTCTCCTGCACCCCTCCTTGACATCAGGACCACAAGCAGGCACATCCTCTATGCCAGGCCAACTCCCACTTACTTTGAACACCTAACCAGTTCACAAGCTTTTTGATAAATCCTTCCCTAAGTTAAACTGAGTTGGATAATCCTCTCTGGCACCCATGGTGCCCTACACTTGCCTACCACACAGTCCTCATAACAATGGTTTATACAACATTTTTGTTCTCGTGTCTAACTCCTCTCACTCAACTATGAGCTTCCCAAGAACAGTGACCATGGATTATTTCTCTGTATGCCCAAAGACCACCACAGCATCTAGCAGGTAAGAGCTCCTAATAATTAAATGAATGTATGGGTAGATGGACTTTTGTATAATAACGAATAGTTGTACTAAAAGATATATTTTCTAATTCACTAATTACTATGTTTATTTGGCAAACATGATCCAGATATGGAATAAGATTTATAAGTATAAATTTCTTATTGTGGTATAATTTACATAACAAAAATGCAAAGTTTTAGGTTTATAGTTCAAGGAATATTGACAAATAGATCAATGGAACAAGGTAAAATATCAAGAAATAGGCTCACATACATGGGCAATTAATTTTTGACAGGGATGCCAAAGTGCTTCAACAGGGAAAGAAAATCTTTTCAACAAATGATGTTAGAGCAATTGAATATATGGGGGGAAAAATGAACTCAACCCCTACCTCACAACATAGATAAAAATTACAAATGGATAATAGCTCTAAAAGTAAAACCTTTAAACTACAACAGTTTAAAAAAAGGAAAGAAATCTTCATAACCTTGAATAAGATAAAAAAGCATTTGTCATAGAAGAAAAAAAAAATCAATGATTGTTCCTCATCAAAATTTGTTAATTCACTCATCAAAGAAAATCAAAAAAGAGAGATAATTTTTAAAGCTTCAAAAAAAATCCTATTTTTTTCTACAGGTACTTTTTCTTGGTAAACTTCAACTTTCACTCTCAGACCCAAGAACCCTCCATTCTAACTTCATCTGTAAATCATAAATCCAAGCGCTATCTCTACTAGTCTCTCTCAAGAACATTTTGTCTAAGGGCAACCATTTTCTCCTTCCTTCCACTCTGGAGATTAGTAGATGAAAGTAGAGCAGAAGGATAATCCTGCCATTCTCTCTGATTTCTTAAAATCTACATTTGTCTTTCCTCCAGTCAGGTAAAAGGTAAGACTTGGCAACCATAGTTTTACACTGCTACCTCCTCTAACTGACTGTTTCACATCCTTTCCAGATTCCTATATGAAAACAAAATGATTCACATAGACAGCTCAAAATCATTTTTAACTAACTATGCTCATAAAATCTCTACATCTTAAGAGATATGGATGCTTCCTTTTGAATATTTAGTTAAAAAAAATTCCGAGCATGAAAGAATTGCTTTGTAGCCAGAATCTTAAAACATGTATCTTTAATATGGATGAAATTGAGTGTTTTTATTTTAAAAGTTGTAAGGATCAAAATAGATATCACATGTGAAAATGCATTGTAAATTGCAATGCATGAGAGACATATATGGCATTTCAGGTTTCAATTTCCAGATACACAGCACAGTACATATTTGAAGTTCTCTCATTCTAAAATACAACTAGATCCTGAATAAACTATAACAAACACATTTTTAAATGAATTACTAGACTCTGTAGAAACATAGGAAAATCTCAATGAGAAGGAAAAAAGACAGCAAATCAAACCTAATATTGGGAACTTGGACAGTAAGCAAACACAAAAGGATTTCTCTTATTGAAAATGTTCACATTACTAACATATATCTGCTATTGGAACTGAGCCTTGGCCCTCATTGAAGTGCTGAACCTGTATTCTAGCATTATTCCAGGACACTCAAAGGTGGTTAAACTGTTTTCAGTTTGGTAATTCTCCTTGACTCCCAGAAGATAGAAAGGGAAAAAAAATCCTTTATGAAAAAAAAAAATACTTCCCATATATTGGGCCTTCAGAAGTCTCACAGATTAAAGACAACAAAATATAAGCTTATAATACAAAATTTCAAAATTCACACAAAGAAACAAGCATGTATAAGTAAGAATCAGCAGAAAACCAAAAACATAGTTGTTACCCAAGTACTTCAAGTATTCTCAAAAATAGAATTTGAAGTACTATTATGAAATTTTGGAAGAAGTAAAAGGTAGAACTAAAAGGTATCAAAAATGACCTAATAGATTTTTAAAGGCCAATTTTATTACTTCAAGAACTAAAAAATGTAATCGTTGATATAAAAATTTAATGGATGGGTTAAACATTGGATTAATCACATCTGAAAAAACAACAATGAACTGAAACATGGAGCTGAAAAAATAATCTGTTATATCACAAAAAAGGAGATGAAAACATACATGGTAAAGAGATGTGGGCAAGACAGTAATAGGCATCCAATCAGAGAATACCAGAATAAAAGAACAGAGAGAATGGGAGGAAAGAAATATTGAGGAGAAAATAACTAATAATTTTCTAGAACTGATGAAAAACACTATCCTTCAGAATTAGGAAACATACCATATACTAAGCAGGATAAATAAAAATAAATCCACAGAAACATAATGGTGAGACTCAGACCACCAAAGACAAGAAGATCTTAAAGGCATTCAAAGATCAGAAAAATAAGTCAACAAAAAAACAGAAAATGGACAATACTGATTTCCCAACTGCAACAATGAAACCTTGAAGTCAGTGGAATAATGTCTTCAAAGTGCTGAGAGAAAATGACTGTCAACCTGGAGCTATGATCAGCAAGACTATCATTCAGATAAACAAAAATTGAGAGTGTACTACCAAGAGAATTCCAGTAAGAACTTCTAAAACATGTACTTCAGGCCTTAAATGGTGTTTTATCCAGGGAATGCTTTCTCAGTGAGGTTATAACACCCTCTAGGGAGATAAAATGTGTTCTTAGCAGGAAAAAACAAAAAATTAATCTTATTCTATGTATAAAGCAAAGGTATACCTAAAAACAGACAAATACACAGTTATACCTACAGTATTAAAGTTGATTTGGAAAATAAATAAATAAATAAATAAATAAATAAATAAATAAATAATAAAATAAAAAAATAAAGTTGATTTGGGGAGGGAGAGGGAACAATAAGAAAAAAAATCTCAAAAGTCTCCTTGGGAATGGGGATAATAATGAAAAGAGGGTTGAGAATTCAAAGTTTTAGAATTAAAAGAGAATTTCTTTTTTTTTTAAGATTTTATTTATTTATTTATTTATTTATTTATTTATTTATTTATCTATCTATCCATGATAGACACAGAGAGAGAGAGAGGCAGAGACACAGGCAGAGGGAGAAGCAGGCCCCATGTAGGGAGCCCAACATGGGACTCGATCCCAGGATTCCAGGATCATGCCCTGGGATGAAGGCAGGCGCTTAAACCGCTGAGCCACCCAGGCTGCCCTAAAAGAGAATTTCTTAAGGTGGCTATGTTTAAGATCAATATAAGAAAACCAGTCATATTTCAATATACTACCACAAGAAATTAGAAAATGTAACTTTAAAAAATATAACTAATAAAGTGTATGTAAAAAATTGATGGAGAAGTGTACAAAACTTTATTGAAAGTCATTAAAAACAAGCTTGAAAAATGGAGAGACACCCATGTTTGTATTTAAGAAAGCTCAAAACCTTAATGATAATTATCTCCAAAAAGATCTATGGATTCACCGTAAATTCAAATCAGGTTTTGGGAGGTTTTTATGTTTACTCTTTTTAGTTAGTTTTTATCTGAGTTTTTATTTGACACACAATGTTAGATTAGTTTCAGGTGTATAACAGTGATTCAACAACTCTGTATGTTATGCTATGGTCATCACAAGTATAGCTGCCACCTATCACCATACAACATATTATAGTACTATTGACTATATTCTCTATGCTGTACCTTTTATTCCTGTGACTTATTCATTCCATAACTGGAAGTATCACTCACTACCCTTCATTCATTTTGCCCATTCCACACCCCCACCCCTCTGGTAACCATTAGTTTTTTTCTCTGTATTTATGGGTCTGCTTCTGCTTTTTTTTTTTGTTTGTTCATTCATTTTGTTTTTTAGATTCCACAGATAAGTGAAATCAGATGGTATTTGTCTTTCTTTGTCTGAGTTATTTCACTTAGCATTATACTCTCTGGATCCAACCACACTGTCACAAATGGCAAGGTCTCATCCTTTTTTATGGTTACATAATATTTCTGTGTGTGTGTGTATGTGTGTGTATATATACATCTTCTTTATTCATTCATCTGTTGATGGCCACTTGAATTGCTTAAATTTATATGACAGGGTACTGTGTCTCAAGACACTCCTAAAGAATAAATTTGAGGAAATTGTGCTGTCAAATATCATGACATCTCATAAACCACAGTACTGAAGACAGGGCAGTGTTGGCACAGGAATCAAAAAAGTGATTGATAGAACAGCATAGAAAACCCAGAAACAGCCCCTGCATATGTTTGGATAACGTAAGAATTCTTACATTGCCAATAAAAGTATCATTGTTTCTCACTGGTTCTCCTGGACCAATTGCTGTGGTCTGCACTATTTGTGGATCTGATGGCTTATGTGTCATGGTACCACCCCTAGATCCAGAGAAGAGTCAGCCCCAATTAAGCCACAAGGATTGAGAGTGGGAAGGGAAATCCCCAAAGAGGAAAAAGAGGCAACAATAAACAGAAAAGCGTAATGGATGCCAAGAGGAGAAAAAAAAAAGTTCACCACACATGCTATAAACCAGTCTTAATAAAACCGACATCCTTAGTGATAAGAGGATCATGGATGTTGTTGGTACAAAGTACTCACAGTGTGCCACACAGGCCCACAGACACATGTACAAGTAAGGGGGCTGTTCATTTCATTTGTGCCCTTGTTTGATTACCAGGTCTTTTGCTTTCAGGTGAATCCTTTAGTCCCATTCTGGGTCCTTAAGTCAGCATCTTAGAAAGCATCTTATTTTTTTCAATCCAAGTCTCTGGCTCATTATCTCCTAACATTTTCTCAAAAGAACATATTTTCTTCTTACTGCTCTAATGAAGCATTTCCCAAAGTATGTTCTACAGAATCCAAATGCTTGGGGGTGTTTCTGGGTATTAGAGTTCTTAATCCATTATGAAATAAGTCTGGAAACAGTTTGCTCATGTCTTGACTGCCTTACCACTGGACCCTGGAGCTCTTCACATGACAGTGGGCATTGAGAATCTTTTAGAATGGGATCTGATGTCTGAACTCCTACCATTCACACTCCCTTACACCCAGGGCACCCTCTCTTCTCCAGGTGGTGATAACCATCAAGAATGGAACTTATTTAAAGATTCTAGGGAATATCTTCCCCTTGGATGTTTCCCAATGCTGGAGACATTCCCAAATAGGACCTTTGGTTCCCAGTGACAGAGTCTGTCCCATCGCAGCAGCATTTCTGGACATCCTGCTCTTTCTCAGGCCTCATCTCACCTGCCTGAAGCAATAGACCTAATAAAGTACTTTCTTAGTTTTCTTTGATAGGGTTATATTTGTTTTATAATAAAAATTTTAAGTATTTTAAAAACTTAATCTTAGTACAGTTTTGAGTTAAGGACTATTACTCTAAATAGACATCCACATAAAATCTCATGAGTAGCCTCTTTAGGAAGTATTAGTTTGAGATAGAAAGAATACAGGATTAAAACTAAGGATCTAGGTTTCAGTTCTGGCTTTTCCACTCATATCAATGTGAGCTGAAAGAAGCCTCATTAATTGCTAAACCTCAGTTTTCTCATCTGTAAATGGGGATAGTGTGATATACCTAAGGCACTGTTGTAATTATGTTATCTGTAATTATGTTATCTGTATAAACTCATTCAATTCCTACACCAATCCTAGGAAGCTGATACCATCTCCAGATAATTATCTCCTTTTTACAGAAGAGGCTAACTGAGGAATAGAAAGGATAAATAACGTGCCCAAGGTCACATATCTAAATAGGTAACCCTGCCTGGATGCCTGGATTTTAACACAGAAAGCTGTTTGGAGCCTATACCCTTGCCCACTACACTTTGTGCTGCCTCCTAATTGAGACTGTACACAAAGTAAGATAGTGTGTCATTTCCCTGCCCAACTCCCAAACTATAAGTGCCAAGTAGAAAGGGATTGTGATTTACAACCTTGTATCTTCTTCACTGGGCTTGGTCTCTGACCATACTCAGTTAAAATACTACACCACCGGGCAGCCCCGGTGGCTCAGTGGTTTGATGCCGCCTTCAGCCCAGGACCTGATCCTGGAGGCCCAGGATGGAGTCCCATGTCGGGTTCCCAGCATGGAGTCTGCTTCTCCCTCTGCCTGTGTCTTTGCCTCTCTCAATCTGTGTCTCTCATGAATAAATAAATAAAGTCTTTTTAAAAAAATACTACACCACTAAAATACTTCTGCATAGTTGGTAACAAGTCACTGCCTCAAGCCCTTTCCCAAGATTTCCCCTAATCTCCTCAGATCCAGAAACTACAGGGTTAATCCCTTATCCAGCAAACAATGTCTAGATTCAGAACAAATATTTAATATGTCACCCTGCGCAGGAAATAACAATAGACACTTCATAAGTGAGTGGAGCTCAGGAAATCAAACCAAAAGTCATGTCCTTGGTAAATAGTAAAAATTGGATTCAGACCCTGATCTACCTGATTCCAAAGCCCATGGCCTGTGACAGAGCCACCCATAAGCATCAGTTTCTGAGGAACTTGAAGCCGGAGAGCCAGAACAGAGCTAACTGTTTACCACAGACTCAAGAACCTAGAGGAGAATTCTAACTGCATACCTGGCTTACAAGTCTCACCCATCATCCCATCCCATCTCCTTGACTTCATCACTACCTCTTTCTGCAAACCCCAGCTGCAGTGGCTTCTTTCTGTCCCTTGGCCATACTTGGTTTCTATGGCTTGGAAAGCTCTTTCAGCAGACTCTCACATTCTGACTTCTCATCATTCAGGTCACATCAGAAAATCACCTCCTCAGAGAGGACTTCTCAGGCCACCACACCTAAGACTGCTCTTCTCCCAATCACCACACCCTTCTCACAATCATCTGAAGAATTATTGTTTGTTTTTTGTTCTTTGTTTTGCTTCACCCTCACTACATTATAAATACCATGAAGCCAGGGACCAGTCTCTCCTTTTCATCCTGTACCCACAGCTCCTAGCACATTTCTGAATACACGAATGAGGAGCAATTATGGATATTCAGAAAGTGATAGCCCACTAGTTAAAGCAGGCCAAGCCCAGACATTTTTGAAATACAGCAAAAAACACCCAAAAAATTCTGGCAGAGTTTCATCCTCTTTCCAGTGTTAAGTGAGTACCTGCCTTGTGCCAGGTACCACCCTAAGTACTGGGGAAACAGAAGGAAACAGGCAAAAATCCCCACCTTCACGAAGTTTTTCTAGTAGGGGAATTCAGGTAATAAGTATACACATGAGTAAAACATATCACATGCCAGATGGTGACAAGTGCTAAAGACAAAAATAAAATATGAAGCAGAATTAGGAAGCATAGGGGTCCTAGGAGTGTATAGCACTAAGCAGAGGAGTCATTTAAAGCCCTGGAGGCTGGGAGTCACGGTGTGTCTGAAGAAAAAACACTCCACATGGAGGGGACAGCAAGCACAAAGACCTTGATGCAAATATGCCTGGTATGTTCAAGGAAAAGCAAGGAAGCTAGAGTGGAAGTGTAATAGAAGAGTAGGACACAAGGCAACCCTGAATGAGATGGGAACCACTAGAAGGATTTGAGAAGAGGAGAGATGTGCTCTGCTCTCAGAGCATAGAAGGGAACAGCAAAGGAGAGCTGAAGCACACAGAGTAGCTCAGAGACTATGCATTGCAATAATACAAGCAAGAGATCCTGGCAGCTGGGACCAGAGTGATAGGGGTGGATGTAGAGAAAAATAGTAGAATTCTGAGCCTCTGAAATCAGAGCCAACAAACAGATATGGAGAGAGAAAAAGAAGACAGTAACAATTAGCAGGCATGCTTTTGAACCTTTTTGCTAAAAATGACACAGGCTTAGGAGCAAGAAGAACTAGACTTGCCAGTGGGGGAAAGGAGCAGATAGAGAAAGATGGGATTGGGATTAAGGGAAGGAACCCCAGAGGCAGATGGGGAAACACAGCACCACCAGACAAGATAAAGAAGGTGGGGAGAAAGAGGCATGGAAAAAGCCTTTCTAGCAGCTGCTTCCTCAGAGAAGCTGTGTCTCGAAAGCATCCTTTTGAGAAGGTGAACACGCTGACATTCAAAGCTAACTTCATGGGCATGTGATCTGTGTAGCCTCACAGGGACCCCCACTTAGAAGGGGCCCTGGACTTGATTTAACACTCTGCAGTCACTGTCCTGAAATTCATGATAATTTTATTTTTTTAAAAGATTTTAATTTATTTATTCATGAGAGACACACACAGAAAGAGAGAGAGGCAGATACACAGGCAGAGGGAGAAGCAGGCTCCATGCAGGGAGCCCGATGTGGGACTCGATTCTGGGTCTCCAGGATCACGCCCTGGGCTGAAGGCAGGCGATAAACCACTGAGCCACCTGGGCTGCCCCCTCATGATAATTTTAATAAGGAACCCCATATTTCCATATTGCACTGGGCCTTGCATATTATGCAGCCAGTTCTTCTAACAGTGCTCTCCATTCACAAATATAGTCTCCAAGTGTGACATTTTGTGGGAAAAGTGAGATGATCATGTTGAAAAACCTTTTGGAAACTCCCAGGAAAGGAAATGCTATATTGGTCTGTGCTCTGAGCAGCACACCAGCAACTCCAGGAACATTAGCACACAGCCCTAGACCAAAGAGCCTTCTTGGCCTCTTTAAAAGAAAAAAGGACAACGACAACACAAACAATGTCTCTGGTGGAAAAATATAGCATTCCATCTTTCCTTAGTTTATTTCTGCCCTCCAAAAACAAATGCATCAAGGAATGGTCCCCACAACCATTGTCATTTTGATTGGTGCCAAAAATTGGGACCCAGCCATGGTCTTATGATTGATTCTGCAGCACAGAAAGGAAAACATTAATATTGATTTATCTGTTCATTCTCTTTATTCACTGTTCATCCATTTACCCAGACTAGCCATAGCAGCTAGACACTAGAAAATTAAATTTAAAACAACTCCTCTATTCTAGGTAGACTCATTCTCCTTTCTCTGCTGCTAGGGCTGTAGTTCCAACAAGCTAAAGCTTCTGTTGATTTTATTTTCTTAAAATATTGTGCAATCCACTAAGAGGTCAGGGGACAGGAGCACTCACAAAAAATAATGTTGGAATAATATAAACCCCAAAACTGCAAGATTGACAGAATTTGTTCCTTTATGGATGGTTGTTTTGGCACCACTGTGGAACATCTCAAAAAATGTCAATGGCAGCTTATTAAGCAGGTAGACACATCTTACAGCATCAGAATAATAAAGATCATTTCATCCTCATGCAGCATCCTGTGGTGCAGCCCAGTCACTCACTCCACATGACAAAAACATGGGGCAGGACTCTCCCTGTGACCTACACTAAGATTCAGAAAGCTGGAGTGTTTACATTTATATTGGGGCATCTTTAAATCAGAGTCAATCAACCAATAACCAAAAACGTATTGGTTACCTACTAGGTACAAGCACTATACTCATACTATTAAAAAAGGAAGATTAGGGCTTGTTCTCAAAGGGTACAGCACTGAGCTAAATTTTGCAGAACTGCTCTGATGTACAGCTCCCATGATGGACAAGCCATAAAATGTCTTCAGTAATTACCGCCTTGCTTATATCAGTGCCCTAGCCACCCAACTCCAATGCTTCCAATATGAAATCCTTCTTCACATCACATTTCTAAGCCTTACCATAAAATGATGCTATGACCTTCTGTCTCTCTTTTTCACACACACACACACACACACACACACCTAGGTGTGCACATATACACACAATTGAAAAGTGGAAAAGTAGGGGGAAATGCCAGACATTGGAGAAAGAGTTAAATAACTGGCATACTAACACAACCATTGAATACTAGAGTCATACTTAATGGAAAGGATGCTGTCTTATGTGCCTAGAATAGAACACAAAAAAGCATGGATACAGATTACACTAATGTTAGCTGCAAAAGCTAACTTGGTCCAAGGGAGGACACTGGAACCTCTTGTAATGAACTGTGCAAATACCTCCTGTTCCCTTTCACTCAGCATGAGATTTATGGTTGTCTCTGAATGAGCCATTCAAGAGGAAGTATTTGTTTATCTGAACAGAAGGATGTCATTATCATTATCATTATCATTCTGAGGAAGAGTGCTTTCATTTGAGGCCTCTTATGCATACCTAGTATACAGTAATAGAGTTCCCCTATGGGAATTGGCAATCCATATTGGGGTTCGGGAGCAATGCCCGGCTATTACTAAGGTATCATTGTCCCCACTTTGCTACTCTGGTGTCTATCCCACAGAAGGTAAGATTCTTCTTTTTGTCCTGAAACAAGATCCAAAAAAACTCAATCATGTCACTTTACACTGAAAGCAGTAAGAAGAAGAAGAAGAAAAAAAAAGACTAAGAATTAACTTATTTGCTTATAAGAATTAGTTCTCCTTTGGTTAAAATGACAAACTAAGACAAAATCCAGCTTTCCTTGGCAATTAACTAATGGGACTTGAAAGGATGCCCTTCCTCCAGCAGGTGTTTTTAGCATACTGAACTAACAACAGGAGATAAAGTTTGTGTTTTTATGACCCAATTTTCAGTGCATACCTTGTTTTGAGATAAGACAACTGATATACTTAAAAAGACTTTCCTTCAATCAGATCTGTACCTATGTTTCTAAAATAAGAGGTTATATTAAAGGAAATTTATGTCCCATTGCCACTCCTTTATAATACATTAAGTACTTTGAAAGTCATTACTTGTTTCTCTTCAAAAGAGAATTGAATTTAAGAAGGAAGCTTATCTAAGTTCTTTAAGATTTGGAAAGTAATTACTGAGATAGGCCTGTATTCATTTCAAGTGAAAATTTTACTTAAGCACCGGAAGCCACATGATTAAAAATGAAGGTTGTTTAAAGTGTTTTAAATTTTATTTCGCAAATTAAAAAAAAAAAAGATGATCCCAGAAAAATGTAGCTTTTCTTGAGATCGTTTTCAAAAACAACCCTCTGACCCAACGCTATGTCCTTGCATAATCACAGCTCTGGAATCAACTTTGGAAGACAGATAATCTTCTCCCAAGACTGCATAGGATGTTCCATTTTGTACCTTAAAGGTTGCGGAACTAGAGATGTCCAGATGATACACAGTGTTTTTTTTTTTTAATAATGTACATTTAAATTAGAGAACAAACATCATCATTTGGGGCCCACTGTAAGTACCTGACATTTATTAGTATCTTTCTTCTTCCCTTTTCGATGGCAATACTTGTTTTGTAGTACATTAAAGCCAATATACTTGAAAAAGATGTACAGGACTACCTGGTAAAGAGCATCTTCCCCTTTATGCCTGGCTACAGACCTATTCTAGTTTAGACAACTCAGATGATAAATTGGCCTCAGTACATCACAAAGCAGTCCTTTCAGAGTATTGCCAGAAACTAAAAACAAGAAATGGAATCAGCTATCAAAACTTTTGGCCTACAAAAACCACCAGGTTCCATTTTGGTTTATAAATTATTTTTACCAAAACTTCAAGGAAAGGATACTCTTATAGAAAATGTTTTAAGGAGGGAAGAAAGGAAAGCCACCAACTAATTTTTCTAAGTTTATAACAAATTTGATAACAAAAATAGAGAAGTGCAGTGCAATAAAAGATAATTATAAACTAATCCTACATAATTATTAATATAGATGGAAGAGTCCTAAATATTAATAAGTTAAACCCAATAGTATATTTTCTTAATTACATCATAATCATTTGGGGTTTAGCCCAAGACGTAAAGTAAGTTCAACATCAGAAAATCTATTAAGATGTAACTCTCGTTAATGAAGTAAAGAGGGGGGAACCTCAATAGGTGCTGACAAGTCATTTGTCAATATTAAACATTCATTCATGACTTATCAAGTGCTTTTAGTGAACTATGAATTTTCATAGGAGGGAATTTTCTTAATATAAGAAAAAAAGTATCCACCAAAAACTAAGAGCAGATATAACATATAATGATAGAAATTTAAAAACACTGTCGTGGGATCCCTGGGTGGCGCAGCGGTTTGCGCCTGCCTTTGGCCCAGGGCACGATCCTGGAGACCTGGGATCGAATCCCACATCGGGCTCCCGGTTCATGGAGCCTGCTTCTCCCTCTGCCTGTGTCTCTGCCTCTCTCTCTCTCTCTCTGTGACTATCATAAATAAATAAATTTAAAATAAAATAAAATAAAATAAAATAAAATAAAAATGAAAACACTGTCGTTAAGGTTAGAAATATAATAAAGATACCTCTGCTTTCCCTGCTTTTGTTGAACATTGTTGTGGAGGTGCTAGGCAATGCAGGAAGACAAAGGAGAGAAAAACAAAAAGTTTGGAAAGAAAGACGCTATATTGCCACTATTTGCAACTATTATTTTCCACGTATAAATGTGGGATAATCTATAGACCAAATATTAGAAGCAGGAAGAGAGTTTTTGCTGGCTACAAAATCAATATAATAAAATCAGTAATATTCCTAGCAATAACAATAACCAGCAACCAATAACAACTTTTAAATACAATATGGTGGGGATCCCTGGGTGGCGCAGCGGTTTAGCGCCTCCCTTTAGCCCTGGGCGCGATCCTGGAGTTCCAGGATCAAATCCCGCATCGGGCTCCCGGCATGGAGCCTGCTTCTCCCTCCTCCTGTGTGTGTGTGTGTGTGTCTCTCTCTCTCTGTGCGTCTATCATAAATAAATAAATAAATAAATAAATAAATAAATAAATAAATCTTTAAAAAATAAAAAATAAATCAATACAATACAATATGGTGTATATGCACTTGCAATTCACAATAGCAGCAAGAATTTTAAAGAAACTAGGAATAAATCTCACAAAATGTTTTAAGAAACAATTATAAAATGTTATGAAAGCATAAAAGAAGTCTTGGATAAATAAGATATACCTTGTTCATGGACGGGAGACTGAATAAAGATGTAATTTTTTTTCCAATAAGATCAACGTGATTGTAATCCCAATGACAGAGTGGAACTTAGCAAATTGATTTTGAAGTTCATATAGAAAAGTAAATTTCTAAGAGTCAATACAATTCTAAAAAAGAGCAAGGGTAGTGCTCTGGCAGATACCAAGATATCATAGACTTTATAGTAATTAAAACAGGTGGTCCTAGTGAAAAGATAAAGAGATTAATGAAACAAAATAGGAAGCCCATAAATATGGCAAATGATAGAGATTGGCTTACATGGTAGGAGGGAAAGGATAAAATATTGAGTTAAAAATGTTGGAAAATGTGGCTTTCTATCTGGAAAACAAAAACAAATAATAACATTACACTACACATAAAAATGAATTCCAGATGAATTTAAAAAATGTGAAAATCAAAATTTAAACTGCAGAGAAAAAATAAAGCAAAATTAGCTTCCAATTAAAGATAGAAAGTCAAATGCATACATTAGTATTTGCTTCCTCCTTAAATTCTAGTAAAATAATAATCAATGGTCCTCCAAGACATGAAACCACAAAAACAAAAGGAATGGAAAGATTAACAGCAGTAGCATAATTTGCAATCTGAAAAGCAGATGAGTGAGCAATAATTGACAGACCCCCAAGATGCCAAATTCTAAACTGGCAGTGAAAACATCAAGGAACCTGATTTACTGGATAGAATTTCAATTATCAATTGGCTTTTCCAGTACCACTGGATATGAAGAGTAACAATAGTTTATAAACAAGAAAATTGGTTAAAGTCTTTTAAAGAAGCAGTTAGACCCCCAAATCATCATCCTCACTCTGTCAGCAAGGGAAACTGCCCATCCCTGACTTTGTGGTTTACTTATGCAGATGATAAAATTAAAAGTCTATGGATTGGGGGACACTAGCCTCGCTGAGGGAAAGGGTACCTTATGAATATAGAAGGATTAAAGTAAACATTTTAATTCTGAAGGTTGAAATTCTTGACTTATTTTCTCCACGTAGTTCCCAGAATTCTGATAGCCAAGCTTTGTATATGTTCCAATCAAGAACATAAAAAGCTCTTCTAAGGAAAAGTCTTGCAAAAAAGATCTAAAGAATATTATACTGGGAGTTTCTAAATATAATTTCCCAGCCTGATCTTCCTCTATAATGACACCTACAGTTAGCAAGTCCCAATCAGGTTTAGTGCCCCACTCAACTACAAGAGTACAGCCAAGGATCCCCAACTTTTTAAAGAAGATCTAATTGAAAGACCAAAGCTAAAAAGCCAATTTGAAAGAAACAGACTCCATGTCAGAAGAAAAAAACGTTTAAAACTCTTATTAGTATCACTACAGACATGAGAAGATACTATATACCTATGAACTAATAACAAGTTACTTTTTTAAATGAAAAGTTTTTTTAAGACCCTTGGATATTAGAAAGCTGATAGAAAAAAAATTAAAAATCTCATTTTGAGGGTTAAAAGATAAAGTTGAAAGATTTTCCCTTAAAGTAAAACAAAGAACTAAAGAAATGGAAGATAAAAGAGAAACTATAAAACCTTAAGAGGAAATTATTGCAGAAATAATTTAAAATTTTTTCCAGAACTGAAGAACATACTTTTTCAGACTAAATGGGCTCAGTAAAAAAGAAATAAATAAAAAAATAAAATAAATAAATGGGCTCAGTAACTGCCCACAACAATGATGACAATTAACATGCATCAAGACACACTATCATGAAATTTCAGAACACTAAAAGATCTTCCAAGCTTCCAAAAAAGGAAATACAATAGCGAGAGGTGTCAAACAAAGAACAATTATCAGAATAGCTTCTCAGGCACAAATAACAACACTCTAAAAGAGAGTGGAGCAATACTTTTAAATTTTTTCTGGAGGAAAATGATTTTCAATCTAAAATTATATATCCAAAGGCTGATCCATGGTGGACGTTTTGAGGCCAGCTGACCTACAACCTATGCACCCCACACCACCTCCTGAGGAAGCCTGAGCCAGTTGTGTAGCTTTCTCCCTCTGTCTCATAACCATGTCCACCAACGAGAAAGCTAATTCACCAGCTGCCCACCTTACTAGACTCAAGAACAAGGGGAAAGATAATACAGAAATAAGGCAGCATGGAATAGAAGTTAACATGGAGCTTGAGGAAAAGCTAAGAATGATGACTAGATGCTGAAAAGGAGAAATTTAAGGTCATTTCCTGATGATACTACCTCTCCCCTGCAGGAAAACTGCAACAACCAGGACACTATAAATTGGTCTGTTGATGACATTGTAACAGCATAAGTAGCAATAATTTGGAAAGCCAGTTCCAGGCTACTCAAGCTGCTAGAAAACTGCTTTTTTAAGGAAAAACAGACCCCCATCACAACATGATCTGGGCTGGTTTGATTCCAAAATTTGTGTCCTTCTTGGGCAGAACTGATTGTCGTCCTATTCAGTTTGAATCTGCTTGGGTCCTCACTAACACTGCTTCTGGGACATCAAAATAGACCAAGACAGCTGTGGTAGATGGAGGTGCCAACCCGGCATTCACTTCTCTGTTGCCATCTTCCATGCCCACATCAGTGAACAAGCTATATGGGCTCTAGGAAACATTGCAGGTGATAGTTCAGTTTTTCAAGACTTGGTTATCAAGTATGGGGCAGTTGACCCACTGTTGGCGCTCCTTGAAATTCCTGATATCCCATCTTTAGGGTTACTTATGTGCCCTTTAAAACCTTTGTCACAACAAGAATCCTGCACCCCTGGTAGATGCTGTTCCTACCATAGTTCGTCTCCT